>NC_058135.1:76334592-76431297 GCF_016433145.1 Gracilinanus agilis | reverse complement strand
TATATATATATATATAACATGTATGTATTTATATATATACATAATATATATATGAAAAAATATATAAACATTTTGTTCAAATTATCAGGGTGGTGGTTTGCTTGTTTATTGTGAATAGTGATTCTTTCATTCTTTGTCCTTTTCCCCCCAGTGTCAGATCACACAATGACTAAGTAGACAACACGCAGGTTTTTCTTATTTTCTTTCTGTTATTGCGCTTTTGGTTTGTTTCTCTTCCTATTTGGGAGCCAAAGTGAGTTCAACTTAATTGAATGGAAAAGAAAACATAACAGGTCATGGTTTAAGCACTGTGTAAATTGGTGAAACAATTTTATTTCCTCCAAAATTTTTGTTATTTTTAAATATAAAGATATTTTATTTTAGCAATTCCATGTAATAGCAAATTTCCACATAGGTCTTCAGAAGTTATATGATCCAAATTGAATTCCTCCCTCCCTTCCTCCTACATTTCTGGAGCTGGGATGCAATTCCATCTCCTCTTGAATTTTTAGAATGGAGAATCATAGATGTGAAATGAGAGGATATCTTCATTGACTGGGGCTTCTGTTTGATTAAGTTTGTAGGAATTTTGGGGCAAAGAGAAGATGAGCTCATTAATAAAAGTAAAGAGAGACTGGTGGCAGTTAAAGAATTTGAATTTTAGTGGTAGAAGGATGAAGAGGATGGAGGGATGACAAAGAGAGTGAATATACTGACTGTGTAAGATAATGACAAAGAATGACCAAGGGGAAGCAGATGCCAAAGTCCAGATGAAACTGAAATTTATCAGCCTCATGTATTAAAGGTCCTTCAACAACTGGTCAGACATTACCTACTGAAACTTATCTTTCACTTTTCCTCAATTTAGCCAGTTTACCTTCTCATGGTGCCTCTAAATACTCTTCCTATCTACATCTCCATGACTGCTTTTGCAATTCTCCAGAACTGTTCTTGAGTCTCCTCTCACATGCTATAAAATCTCCCACACAATCAAGGCCAAATTCAGAACTTTTTCCTTTAGGCAGCCTGTCCTAGTCATTCCTATCCCCTGGTCTTCTCTCTACTCCTTATTACTTTAGCCCTCAGCTAATCATTTATGTTGAATCTTGGCACTGCATCTGTATAATATTTTCACTGTTTTTCTTACTTGACAACTCCCAAATTATTTGCCAGTTTTATGTATTTAACTGATCCCCCTAAGTAGCCTATCAGAGTGGGGTGCATAGAAAGTACTGAAAAACCCCAATGCTTATTGAAGTGCTAAGTAGCAATAGCTAGGTGGCTCAGTAGATAGAATGTCAGACCTGGAATCAGAGAGACTCATCTTCCTGAGCTCAAAGCTGGACTCAGATACGTACTAGCTGTGTGACCCTGGATAAGACACTTAACCCTTCTTGCCTCAGTTTCCTTATCAGTAAAATGAGCTAGAGAAAGAAAGGGGAAACTACTCCAGTATCTTTGCAAAGAAAACCCCAAATCGTGTCACAAGAGACAAGACTGAAACAGATGAACAACAATAAAATACCAAAGCTGTAGAACAGGCATTTGGCTATGAAAATAAGAAAGAATGAATAGATTTAAAAGAAGATCTACTGATAAATAAGTTATCTGAAAAAATTTCTCATCAATTGTTGTTTAGTAACTTGGGAAAAAACAGGTAAAAAGATTCTTTTTGTTCTACCCCTATAATTCTGCATTGGCCACAGGTGTACAGGTTTGACTGAGAAAAGTTTAACAAAATAAAGAACAAATACAACATAGATAATGCAAATTTGTGTTATCTTTTTCAGTCAATATGAAGTCCCAGGGACTCAGTTCTATTTGAGTTTGACCCTACTGAGCTACATAATATGTTTCCAGATTCCTTAAATGGGTAGTGCCCTCCCTATCTACTTTGTATGCAACTAGTTGATATTTCTTTTATATGTTTTCTCTATTCAATTAGTTTGTGTTTATATACACATACACATATATTCATAAATGGAGAGATGTGTTCTACTGATGATCACATCTTGAGTTCATAAGATAAAATTGAATCAGGTTGCTTAGTTCTGTGACCTACAACCCTGTAGCTGCTTACAGCCCCTATGTGGAGTCAATATAGGGTGAAGTGTGGCCTTGGTTCCTCCAATAAACTCTGACAATGTGATCTCTATAGAACCTAATAGACCAAAAGGCCAAAATGTGGATGGACCCTGAAGCTAGTATCTGGGTGAAAATAAACAAAAATTTAGCCCTATTTGTTTTTATTAGTAGTAGTATCAACTTCAGGAGAACATTAAATTTTAGTTGGACATCACTGTTAGAATCTGAAAATATTTTCTGGAATCTCTCATTCCAGGTTTCTCTTTCTTCCTTTTGTGTCTTCTGGAACCCCTACAGAGCTAGAAAAGGTAGAGATAATCTAGTCCAAAACCCTCATTTTAGAAATGAGGAAACTGAGGCTTGAGGAGGTTAAGTGACTTGCTGGAGATGACACACAAAAGAGGTGAGACTAGATGTTAGGTCCTTGTCTAGCAATTTTTGCTGTTTTACCATTGTTAACAAATTTTCTATCACATTAGGCCTATGTATTTCTCCTAGATATGATTTTTAATATGATTTGTGTACAGTTATTTGTGTACATGTTGTTTCTTCACATATAAGTTCTTCACAGGTAGGGGATATCGATTCTGATTTTATAGTCCCAGTGCCAAGCATAGTTCTAGTATAGAGAAAAAAATGAAATTGAATTGGAGATAGTATCTAGTTTGAGTTCTGTGACTCGCAAGTAATATGACTTTGTACATTATTTAATTTTTCTTTTTAAAATGAGAAGTATCCACTATGGAATTTTCACATTCCTTTCAGCACTATGATAAACACAGTATTATTTTTTAACATGAAGTAAATGGTTACCTAGAAGCACAACTTAGATATCTGCCAAGCAAGAATAAAAATATTTTAATTGGAATATTGAAAACTCTATTATAAACCATTGTTGGTGAATACAACTCTGGGGAATATAATACTACTCATTCCCCCCCTCCCCCCAGGACCTCACTGACTACATTCTATCCTGCTTTATAATTCAAAATATATTGAAATTCTAGGAGAATCTAGATGCACAAAAGGTGTGAAGTAGTTAACTTTACAATGTCTTACCAGGAAGAGAGAATGGAAATAGCAAATTAGAATGACATAAAAGATAATCTTTCTCTTTTATGAGAACTGTGCTCTCTCATATCTACACTAAATGAAAGGAAGCCTGCCTTTTCCAAACATAAAGCCAATTCTCATAGTCCATCTAAGAGAGAACCAGGAACATTAGCACAGGTGGAGTGTTTTAATTGGACTCTAGGAATAACTTATTGCTGAAAAAATGCCAACTAATCTCTGTGTCACACAGTAAAACTGGCTATAATTTCAGAAGAGTTGCAAGATGGAGACAGTAAAAGGCATCAAGCAGAAAGTTAAGCAACCTCCTCTTTCATTTTCTACGATCAGAATTCCTTATTTTTCATTTATTTTAGCTGCAATGGAGCTGAGAAAACAAGGTAAGTCATCTGTTCATTGGCTGGGGAGAGACACAGCTCTTTAACAATTCCTCTCTCCATCCATTGTGGCAGTTGTAGAGAAAGGATAAAAAAGTTGGTCCTTAGCCCTCGGTTTAAGGACTTCAGGGATTATAACGGAAGACAAGAGTCAGAACATTAGAATGAAGAAGAAAACATCAGGGACTGAGAAATGAGAATTTAAAAATTCATTATTCAAATTCATCTCAACTCCGTTCAAAACACATTCATTAACTGCCCACTATTTGCATGAAACTGTGGGAATTGCTATAAAGAACATGTCTTTTTTTTATTCCTAATAAGAGTTTTTATTCCTTTTTTTAAAATCTAAGAAAAACATAAGAAGTGACTAAAAGTCTGATATTGCATTTGGTAGGGGCAAGAGTAGCACTTTTTTAAGTGAATAAATTTGGTAAACATGAAAATTAAATTAAAAAAGACATTTGATAAATGCATAAAACTTTTAAAAAATAAATTTAAAAATAAGCAGGGAAATATGGCGATTATTTTTATGACAATTATGAGTCAATTTTGAAAAGGATAAAATTCATAATGAAAATTATAATGAGTCATTGTGCCTATGTCCTAAAAGGCACAACTGTAGTAGAATGTTCCCAATTGAATATAATATTCTGTGCCTGCTTTTTCCATGACATTTCAGATAGGTTTCCATGGAAATCTGTGATTATGAGAAATTCATTAAGATAAAAGCTAACATTTTTTTAGGTTTAACAATTAAAAAAAACGGTTACCTTTTTCTTGTAGAATTAACAGTAAGTATCATTTCCAAGGCAGAAGAATAGTAAGAGCTAGGCAGTTGGGTTTAAATGACTTGCCCAAGGTCACCCAGCTAGAAAGTGTCTGAGGCCACATTTGAACCTAGGACTTCTAAGCCTGACTCTCTACTGAGCCACTTACCTGCCCCAATTACATTTCTAAGCATATGTAAAATAATTTCTATTTTGGGGAACTACCAATACTTAAACTTTAAGAACAATGTCATTGAAATCATTCCCATTTCCAATGACTATGAAGGATTAAAACATCCCTTTATAATAACCTTGTAAAGCAAGTAGAACTAATATTATCATTCCCATTTTTGGAATACAGAAAATTAAACTCTAAGTGATTCAAGTGACTTGACCAAAGTCACAAGCAATGATCAGAATTGGAATAAGAATATAGGTTTCCTGATTGAATCCAATGTTTTTTTCTGCTAGATTAGTCTTCTTCCTTATATTGTCTGTAATGTCTAGCTATTCAAATTGATTATGTTAAACCGAAAAGGTAGACTTTCTACTTGTGAAATATTTGTATAAAAATACCTTTTACTATTTTAGGGGGAGAGTTTTTTCTCGTGTATTTTGGAAAATACTGCTCCTATACTAGTACTTTCTTTAAGCAAAGTTGGAGGACAGAGAGCATTCAAGGTAGGGTACTGTCATAAAGTCAATAGGATATTTGGGAAATAGTCGCTCAATAATTGCTTGGACAATACTGAAATGACTAAAACATTAGAACAATAAAAACCAAATCATGTACTTTGACCACTATTTGGAAATATTGAATTGATTGAGGAGATCTCCATCAATTGGGAAATGGCTAAAAAATGTTGTAGCATATAATTATGATGGAACACTACTAAGCCATAAAAAACGAAGAACAAGTTAGTTAAAAAAAGAAACAAACGTGGACTCACATGAAATTATGAAGAGTGAAATAAACAGAACCAAGGGAACATTTTATATAGCAACAGAAATATTGTTTGAAAAACAACTTGTACATAGTCCATCTAGAGAGAAAGAACTGATAAACAGAAATAAGTAAGATATATTTTCATCAAATGATGCCTTCTCTAGTGTTTGTGGAGCGGTGGGAATGAGGGTGATACCTGGGAATTTTAATGTAAAAACAAATAAATAAATTTAATTTTGTTTTAAAAAAGGAAGGTTTGGACTATATTATGGAGGACCTTTAATGTCAAGTTAAGGAGTTTTGACTTTATTTGGTAAACAAGGAATTAGTGAAATTTTTTTTAAATTCTAACTTCTGAAATATTTATCTATTATCATTATATAGGATAAGCAATTAAATGCCCAAGTGGCTAGAACACTGGTCCTGTCCTCAGAAAGACCTAAATTCCAATGATAACTTCAAACACTAGATGTGTGACCCTGGGCAAGTTGTTCAATTTTTGATGGTTTCATTTTCCTCATCTATAAAATGAGGATTATAGCTCTTCTCTTGCCAGGAATGTTGTGAGGATCAAATGGAATAATATTGGTAAAATGTTTGGCAAACCTGAAAAAACTACATAAATGATATAATAATAGTAACTGCTAAAGAAATATTGATGATCATAAAGAATAATATAAATATTAATGTATTTAATTATTATAATTCTATATAATAATATTCTATACAATTCTATAAATTCATTTTACATATTTCTATAAAATTTGATATAATAGTAATAATTCTGGCTCTAGTCTCTGCTTCCCACCCCTCAATATGACATCATCATTGTCATCACCTATGCTCCCAGAGGATTGGAGGCATCTAAAGGAAATGCTAATTCTGAATTGGGTTGTAAGATATGAATTAAAGCATTCTTATTGAAGGTTGATTTGAATTCAGCATAGCAGATGTTAAAAGACAAAACAGTAGAATTTCGGTGGCATAGTCTCTATCAGGGAAAGAGCTAGCTACCTTAGCTTGGGTAGATAGGAAGGAAAGAGTGGGCAATGAAAATTCTGTGTGGGTGCTAAAACATTCAGGATGAAACCGGGAGCTATTTGGAAATGTGGTTAGAAACCCCAGGATTTAAACCTATGTATAGATGATTTCCTCTCTCCTCGTTCCGTTTCCTGTACATATTCATTCTTGGAAGTGGTGACTTCAAGATGCCAAAAACTTTTGTGGGAAAAACCCCACCCTTTTATGTGAAATAATGTTGCTGGAACATATGGTGGATTTACATTTTTAGCTGTCTGGCTGCCTGTTCTGGTGTCACATAAACAGCCTGGACAGCTTGAAACCCTTACCTGTACCCTTTTCCATAATTTTCCTGACTTTCAAAGCAATGATTCTGTACTATAGGCTTTTAGGAGAGAAGGTCTTTATTTATTTGTTTGTTTGTTTGTTTGTTTGTTTATTTATTTATTTGTTTGCTTCCATTCTTGTATTTATTTATTTATTTATTTTAGGTAGCTGTCAGTTCAATTGTTGCTCAAAAGTTGGGAATTCAATGGGGAAAGGAAGCTAGCCGGAGATCTAAGGGATAAAATGAAGAAGAGCAGTTTTTATCATTGAAAAATAATTTATAAAACAGGAGAAAAAAAAGCCTTCTTTTCCTTAGCTTACCAAATGTCTCGTTTTTTTTTAAAAAATCTGAAGATGTAGTTATTTTATTATCACTATTTATATCCATGATGACAATGTTCAAAAAACATCTTTTTGCCCTGAATTATTTACAATTTTATAATTTACAAATTTACAATAAATTTACAATTATTCAAAAACTCCAAATATTTCTAAACAAGTATGATCTCAAAAATATGAGTATTCGCTTTAGAGTCAGACTGCATCTGCCAGAAGAGATCAATTAATTTGGTAGTTACGTCAGTGTTTGAGATGACTACTTAAAACCACAAAAATTAAAACATTTTCAAATCCTCTGAAATAGTTCCATTGAGATACTCTATGTTATTCGAGCTTTTCCCATGTATATATGTTTTATATCATTCGTTAATAGCCAATCATTTTTCCCAACTGCTTCTCCCCCCAAACTTTCATGGCTTACAAAATAACTATACTTTCCCTCTTTAAATCTTGACACTGGGTCCATTTCTCCATTTACTTAGTTGCAGAAAAAATTTCTAAAAATGGAATCTTTTTTTCTTCTCACTCCTATTTTCTCACAAAATTTAAACAAACTAAAAAACTCTCTATATTATTCGTGTCAAATAAAATGAGATGATTGGAAAAACCTTAGTGTCTCTAAAATGATACAAAAATCTAGCCACCTTATTATAAATAGAAAATTTTATTTCAAGCAGATCATATTAGATAAATTGAAGAATATTCTACCCACCAAACCATGCCTGTTGGTCTCCTTGAACTTCTATGGCCAAGCCAAAGTCTGCAAGTTTCACAGCTGCTCCCTTGGATTTGCTAGCTAAAAGCAAGTTCTCAGGCTTTGTTTAGAAAGAAAAAGAAAAGATTGAGATAAGAACACACTTTAAGAAATTACTAATAACTAGAAACATTTGAAAAAAAAGGAGAAAGAAAAAAAGTCATGCATCATCCTCTCCACAGGAGAATGTCATTCCTAAAATCCCAGGGAAAATATGGTTAGCAAATTAGTGTAAACTGGCACGTGGGCAGGTTTCAGACAGATGCATAAACTTACTGGAGAGCATATGGGATGGAGGAAAAGATATATGTGGGGAAATTTCAAAATTAAAGATTAGCACCTGTCTCTGACCTACTCACATGCTTCTGAAAGTTCTGTTAGGCCCAAAAGGCTATAGACATTTATTTTAAAAAGAATTTTTATAAAGCACAGATATTCTCCACAGTAGTGAACTTGCCCAAAAATATAACAAGGTTTGGATCTATAGACATTTGGCAGAACTTTTAATGAAGTTCTGAACAAATCCAATCCTAGTTGATGAAAACATTTTGGATCCAATTTTGATGCTTTTGATCCCCTGCTATTTCTAGACAATTTTGTAGATAGCTGAGAAAACTGTGCATTTTAATTTACAGGCTTACATTGCCATTTTTAGAGCTTATTCTTTAAAGAGAAGATTAATATTACTATTTGCCAAATGTTATAGTTGGAGTCGTTATGTTATTTTCAATTTAAAAATTTTTTTAATTCAATATTTTTTTCAGAAGACAAGTGAAATATTTTAGTACATTTTATTTTCTTAAGAATAACCTGAAGAAAATAATTTCCTTAGATATTTATCATTCCTGTAGACTTGTGGTTTGATCTAGGAATGAGGCTGTGTCTACACCATTGTTTCCCAACCAGTCCATCAAGACACACTGATTTTCCAAACAGATATTATTATTACATGACAAGTCCTATATTCCCATTGTCCCCTTTGGTGAATTTTTTGGCCAGATAAAATGGGCATGCAAGTGTGTTTAAGGTGGGTAGTGTAAGAGTGTGGATAGAAAGATGGTTAGGTTAATAGATGGCTACAGAGTGGCAGTGAGGCCACTCCAGGCTGTGTCCTAGAAATTTCTTTACATGTGTCATAGACTGAAGGTTGGGAATCATTGGATTTGATATTGCCAAAACAATTGTTTGAAAAATCCAGGAAAAATTCCAATAAATGGATATTTAGCTCTACGATGTTAAGACAAATGATTTTTTTTTCTTGTAGAATTGACTACTTTTTTGATGGAGTTGGTTTATTCTGTTGGTTGTTTTGGCCTTTTGTAAACACAACCGGTCAGTATTAAATGTATTAGTTAAGTCAGGCATGCAAATTAGCAGAGACCCATAAACCAAGGATTTAAGGAAATTAGCTAAAACCTAAAATAAATCAGATTATAGGGAAGTAAGAATTATAATAAAATATCATACTTTTTCAGGCTCCTGATGCTCACTGCCATCAGATGCATTGCTACTAAAGTACTTGGTAAGAAAGGGAAGTTTTAGAAATTTCTGAGGGTCGGCAAATTCTTGTTTATGTTCAGAACTTTGCATGTAACAATTAGATTATTGGTGTGGGCTGAAGATACTTTAACATGAAAAATAGTTCCACATTTCAGAAATATAAGTAAACCACTAAAATTCTATATCTTTGATTTTTTAAATGATGTCAAAATGTTACTATTTGACATATGTGCTTAATGACTAAAATTAGCCAAATTAATTATATTCCTTTCAATTAAGTTTTTAGTTATCACTTCCTTGAATAAATGAGTGACTTCTAGGAAACCACAGAAAACTGTAAGCAATGCTTAATTCTATGTCTTTGTTGCTCAAAAATTCAGAGGCATCAAAACGTCATATGGTTCTCCAATGATACATACACATATTTTAAGTCATCAACCACACAGTGATATCATAACATTAGTGTCACAGGAAGCAAGAATTGCAATGACCTTTGAGATCACTGGGAGTTTCTTAGTATCCTGTGGGGTTGGACTGTGTTGAGTAAATGCCATTGTATTTAGTAAATAAACTTCAATTTGTACATAAGGCATTTAATCAAATTGCAAAATCAACAACCTTCTGGTCAGCACTGTGTGACCTTAGACATCAGACAGCTGCCAATTCTGGATAAATGGAACGCCTTGGATGTCTATCGTGCATGAACTTTGAATGACTGGGGCATATATTTGTTACTATGAAGGGAGACCTGGAAGACTTCACAGCACTATTCTGTGAGCCATCCAGGAAAATAACAAATCAGTTCAGATTGTAGAGCACCCACGAAGACTGTTCAGCTGCAGTTATGTATATGAAAAAGGCAGAGCTATTGGAAAACACTGAGGTGGTTTATTATCATTATCACTGGAGTTGTCATATTTTAAACACTCTGTATAAATGATCCTTTATGCAAATCTACCATCTAAAACTATGGAACAATAAGAAATTGGTAGGGCATTTGTTCATCTTATAACAAAGATTCTTTAAAAAATTATAACCTAAAATCTTTTTGAATTTATGTCTCTCTTTGTCTCTGTCTCTCTGTCTATGTGTGTGTCTCTCTCTCTGCCTCTGTCTTACTGTCTGTCTCTTTCTCCCCCTCTTCCCCCCTCTCAAGGAGCATTAAAGTATAATTCAATTTATTTTTAAAAAATGATTTATATGCATATTTTCTGGCAATATCTATTATATCAAAGGTCATGTCAATTACTAGAACATGTTTGTGTCCACATGCTTGCATATGGCTATATTTACTCTCTATATGGTATCCCAAAAGCCTTAGGGCAATTTAAAACTTAACAGCTTCTTAGAATTAATTATTATTAGAAGTTAACAAATTTGAAGTTTCTTAACGAATGTATAATAAATAACAATAACTCCATATCATATACAGAATGACTCCTTTCCTTTACTCAGGAAAGATGCAGGAAAATTATAGGATCATAGATTCTTTGGAACTATAGTAGAAAAGATCTTGGACCTCATTTGGTCCAAGAAGTTAACCGACTTCCCAAGGTCACACAAGTAGTAATCAAAACAGCCAGAATAGGATCCCAGATTATTTCATAATTTTCAGTTTACCATTGTACCAGAAGGTTTACTTATGAAAAATTCCTAGTTTACCAGGTAGGAATCAATTATGACTTCTTTTAAATAATCTTGTGGAATTAGTACCAATTTAAAGCAGTTGTTGGGGCAGCAAGGTGGCTCACTAGATAAGGCCAGGCTTAGAGACAGGAGATGCTAGGTTCAAATCTGGCCTCAGATGCTTCCTAGTTATGTGACCCTGGGTAAGTCACTTTACCTCAATTGCCTAGTTCTTAACACTCTTCTGCCTTAGAACCAATATCTATTATAGATTCTAAAACAGAAATTAAAAAAAAATACAGAAGTTGTTTTCCAAAAAATCATTCCAAAAAGATCAAAAGATCTAAATCTCTTGATTGGAACTGAAGTATGCATTTTATTATGTAAAATGATATTACTAAAGTTGAACTACCTTTGTTAGCATCATTTTATATGGGAAAACACATAGGGTCTTGGGCTTTTAATCTCAGAAAGCCAATTTAAGCCATGAAGCAGTACAATTGTTCCTATAAAAACAAGACCTCTGGATATAAAGGAAAATTCCTTCTTCCTCTTGTGGCTATAGTGACAGCACTGGAAACAACTTTCTCTTTAAACCAGCCACTTGGCAATAGCAGGCACTTTGTGACCACTTGCTTTAAAAGTCTATGCAGGGATCAAACCTCCCCAGTCCTTGACGTAGCTGGACACGGTTATAGGAAGAAAATTTGTATCTCTGATGCTTAAAAGTTTGGGGATGTCTGATCTATGAAAGTCAATGTATAACACTTATTTAACACTTATGTATTTAACATTTATATATAAATATATAACTAACTATGCTTATGGGTTAATATATAAGAGGATAAAATGAGAATATTTCTGAGATATTTCTTAAGTTTGTTCTGTTGCCACACCGACAGAGAGGCTTTTTATCCATTCCTCTGCTCCCTAATGATCTAGGCTTTTCCATGACATCTGCTCATAGTGTCAACAACCATGAATAGCATATCAGATGTAATATATAGCAACTGTTGCCAGTTTCCCCCCCTCAACATTTCCAGTATCTTCTTTCATTATGATTGGAGAACTCTTTGAAACTATATAAAATATTCTGAGGTACCCAAGAATGTAGTTTCAAAGAAAGTAAGAGATGTGACTTAAAGATAGGTACTCTATGATGACTATCAATTTTTGATTCTCTATGCATTTAGAAAACCATAGGATGCTAGGTTTGGAGCTGGAAGAAACTTAAGGAATTTCTAAAGTCTAATCTTTATATTTTACAAATAAGGTAACTAAGGTCTGGAGAGTTTAAGTGTCTTGTCCAAAGCCAAACAAACAAATTATAACATGTGTCTCAATAATGATGATGTAAGTCTTTATTCTTTCAAAATCTCTCTCCTTCTCTCTCTACCTCCCTTCTCTCTTTCTCTCTCCTCCCTACTCCTTTCTCTCTCTCTCTCTCTCTCTCTCTCTCTCTCTCTCTCTCTCTCTCTCTGCTCTCTCTCTCTCTCTCTGTTTCTTCTTTCCCTCTGTCTCTCTTCCTGTCTCTCTATCTCCCTGTCTCTGTCTCTGTCCCTCTCTGTCTCCCCTTCCCTCTCTGTCTCTTCCCCTCCCTCTCCATCTCTGTCTCTCCCCTTTTCTCCTCCCAACACCATATTTTCATTGTATAATGAATGAACTTCTGATGAGGAAATATCTTTTATCAATGTAGAGCAACTATTCTACAATTTATAGGCTTAAAACACTGACTGGGGACATTTTGACATTAAGTGACTTATCCAGAATCACAAAGCCAATATATACCATATGAGTGATTTGTACTAGCTCTTCTCAAATATAAGGTAAGTTCACAACTAAGGTAGTTGATGCTGTCCAAGGTCTTTATGGACCTATAAATCAGTAGGTTTGACTTAGAATGACTCACAAATAACTAGCACAAAGATGATTAATGAACTCAGGCACTATTGACAATACATGCTGATTTTGACTTATAATAATCAGAGGATCACATTTAAAGAACTAGAAGGGACTTTAAGGCCAACCAGTTCAACCCTTTGTACAGTCATGAAATGTTTTAAATTGGTATACCTCAGAAAGGAATTTATTTTCTTTGAAAAGAATGAATACGAGGCTCAGGAATGAAAAAATTCTGAAGTCCAATGGGCTCTGGGTTTTAATCGTAGTTCTACAAATTTGTACCTGTTGGACTTTGGGCATGTTATTCACCTTTCTGGGTTTTCCCCCTCATTTGTAAAGTAAATGTTTTGAATTCGACAACTTCAGCTCTAAATCTCTGATCATGTGAAATAATGGCCACTTTTCTTCTTTAATTTGTTGGACAATTTGTGAAAAGTCTGCCATTTTATTTATACTCTCTTGTTTGAGATCTGTATCCATTAGCAACTACTTGCTGCCATATTACAGCTAGATATTTTAAAAATCTGTTTTCCTAACATTTGCTTGATCATATGGTTCATTGGGGATGTAGACTCTAAGCTATCACTCTATTGCAAACATTAATAATATAGAAATAGGCCTTGATTAATGATACATGTAAAACCCAGTGGAATTGCTTATTGGCTATCAGAGGGGGGAGAAAGGAAGGGAGGGAAAGAATACGAATCATGTAACCATGGGAAAATATTTGAAATTAATTAATTAAATAAAATTTTCAAAATCTGTTTTCCTTTTGAGGATTGGGGTATTTTAGTGAGTAAATTACTTGTCAAGCAACTTTTATTTTGCAATGTTTCCGTTTCTCTTGCTTTTTTTCCAATGAAGATACAAGCAAAGCTTCTAGAAAGAAGCAAACTCAAACTAATTGTGAATCTGACCTTGGATGAAACAAATTCATTTCATTCACACATGGTGTGTGGCTGCTGGTTGGAAAGCCTTGCACAATCCTGAGAATGAATGGCTAGGTGCTTGTCTTGCCTACTAGAAGGGGGTCTGAAATTCTTTTAAGGATAGAACTTCTTCCAAAACACCTCTGCTTTCATGCATCTTTGGAAATTATCAGTTGTTGGCTCAGAACTACGAATTGCATTGCTCCATACTTTTTTCTCTTAATAATGAATCTTATTCCTCTGAGAGGGGCAGTCATCCAGAAACCTGAAGTCAGATCCATCCAAGGATGGTCTTGGGCAAATAGAAAGTTTGGGAACAATGAAAAAGTATTTTCCCTTGCCAATTTTTACATAAAAACAAAAACAACCTGGCAGAAATAATCCTGGCACTTAATTTTGTCTTTAAAATGTCAATTTAAGCTGGATTGTAAAAAATGATTTGAAGAAGAATTTGGATTTTTTTCAGGGGAAAAAAGTTATTTTGTTTGTCAAATAATTCCAGAAGACATATCAAAAACACACTGATTTATTAAACTGAAGTGATGACCATGGAATTTAAGCTTGCTTAAACTAATTTTCTCCCTCCCTCCCACCCTTCTTCCTTCATTTCTTCCTTCTTTTCATCCTTCCTTTGTTCCTTCATTCCTTTGTTCCTTCTTTGCTTCCTTTTTTCATTCCTTTTGGTTAAAGTATTTCAATATTATATCCTCAGAGGGTTATATCAGAATTTTATGCTTCCATTGGGTCTAGACAATTGGAAATCATTCCTTCAAAAGACAGTCATTATCCCCCCCCCCCAAATAAAAAAAGATGCCTTGATATAGTATATCATAGTTTAGAGTTTCCAAATGACTCAAAATCTCTATGATTAAGCTCTCTTGGAAAGAAACTTTCTCTTTTATCCAGAATTCTCTTGTATTACTATTATATGCAACAAGACAATGTCCGAGTATTCTTGTCAATTAGCTATGAAGCAATGCTTTTCCCTGTAAAAATAATTGTTCTTTGGATTCAAAAAGGAAGAAATGAATATTGTAAACTGAGAATGTTAAGTTCATTAAAACATTTGGTTGAATATGTATTGTCAGCCTCACAGATGGCTGTTTTAAAAATATCATTTTTATGCGTTTTGAACTGAAGTTATGCTAGTCTTAGATTTGTTGCTGTTCAGTCATTTCAGGCATGTCTGACTCTTTGTGACCCATTTGGGGTTTTCTTGGCAAAGATGCTGGAGTGGTTAGCCATTTTTTTATCCAGCTCATTTTATGGATGAGGAAATTGAGGTAAACAGGGTTAAGTGACTTGCTTAGGGTCACACAGCTAATAAATATCTAAGCCCAGTTTTGAACTCAGGAAGATGAATCTTCTTGACTCCAGACCAACGACCTATCTACTGTACCACCTAGCTGACCAGTCTTAGATGGCAATAATATTGCAAACTGAAAAAAAGTGTATCTATATGTTAAATTTTCTCCCTGCCTTTTTTATGTCACCTCTATTTCAACAAAGCGTTCACTTGACAAGTTTGCTAATAATTTCTTCATTGTCTGTATAAGAAAACACTTAATTTAATGTGAATGAAGGTAATAGTTACTGAAGTAATAAAAAATAAGTCATAGACACTGCTTGTGTGTTCAATAAAACCTTGTGTTTTCTTCAAAATGAGAAAGAGGGAATAGGAGCTCAAATACCCTTGATCATAAGAAGAAAAACATTCAGAATGTAAAAAGCCACTTTTTTATTCACTCCTCCTAGAAAGTTTTCTGAGTCCATTTAATGCTTCCTTCTTCAGTAAAATCAATCTCCAGTCTCTAGGTCAATAAATTTTGGGGCCAGTGACTTCCTTTGGTCCTTTTTTCACAGCCTTGTCCAAATAGTTAATCAGCTCAATAAAGCCCCATCCACCACCCATGAATACTTTGTTTTCTTATCCTTCTGAAGCCTTTCATGCTCTCTGTTCCTTGTCCAAACTACTATTTCTGGAGGAAGTTATTAAATGGTGTTGACATGGTCCACTAGAAATTCACATTCTCTGATCTCAACTGGGTCATTAACACTACCTTGAACTCCTATTCCTCTTCTTGTCAAAATTAGTTCCTCATGAATAAAGTTGCCATGGATGAAACCTTTGTTTTGGTACTGTTTCTTTTTTAATTTTCTTTTTATTATTATTATTATTATTATTATTATTATTATGCACTTGGAAATAATCAGCTAACACAAACTTTGCATTTTACATGGAAGAAAGAAGATTGTACATAAAATTGGGATTGTTGGTGTCTGTGTTAGCTGATTATTGTCAAGTTCACAATAAGAAACTGAACATTTTTTAAAAGACATATCATCCATATCATAAAATGTCTCCTTCTTGTTAACCTTGTTGATGAGGAGCTAACTTCAATAAGGAGATGACAAACTCTTCATCAGTTATGAGTTAACTTATGTCAATAATGAAATTCAAAGGTAGTCATCATTCAAGTACTACCTTATTGCTGATGCTTAATAACCTTGAATTTGGTTTTAAAAAAAGATATACAGATCTAGAACTAAGAGGGAGAGAAGCTGATCAGACTCACAAAGACTGTAATTCCTTGGTGGAGAGTCTAGGCTCCACATGGTCCTGAGGCTCCTGCAGGGAACCATTTGATTTCAGCAGAGAGTAAATCATGTGGCTAACCTCCATAGATGGCTACAGATGGAAGAAGTAGTGGTGTGGTGAGGAGTTCATGCACCAAATCTTCTAGACTCAAAGGGGAATTTCCTGGAAATAAGGCTAATTTCTTCAATCTAGCAATCCAGAGCCAAGGAGAAGTAGGGAACATCCAAAATGTAGATGGGCAATCTTGGTCCTAGCTCCTTATTAACATTATATCCTAGGTGGCTGTGCAAGCTGGGAGAAAAGGATGGAATATATAACAACTCTGAATCCTTTGTGGGATGAGGATGGAGGGGACTTTCAACCACATTTTTTTCTAAGTTCTACATAAGTTCTACATATAGCTCTCTGGAGAAGGGAGGGCTCATTTCAAGGGTGGGTTGCTTGCCTTTCTAATAAATCTAAGTGATTTCCTCTCATGGATAGGAAAATGCAGGATGATACTATAAATCTACAAGACTATATATAGGTTTGTAGGTGATTTGGGATTTGCTAGAAAGAACTTGACTGTTCATGGGCTTCAATGTAACTCTTTGCATAAACTTTCTGCCAGCAAAATAAAGACTATATATGATCTATTAGTAGCCTTCTATAAACTCCCTTTCCCCTCGGTTTCTATGTCTCTCATCTTCTCTTTCTGATATCTTTCTGATGCTTAGAAACTCACTGAGGTCACTCCTATACTTTAAAAGAAAAAAATCTTCCCTTGACCTCATGTTACTCTTTTTCTGCAAGACTCATTGAAATAATTTTATATACCCATCATTTGTCTACTTCTTTGCCATTATTCCTTGAGTCTTGGGTATCCAAATAATCTCCTAATATCATTCTCTCAAAGACAACAAATGACCACTTATATGGAAAATCCTATGGCTTATAAATCCTGAGCCTCTAACATCTTTCTTCACAATCTGATGCCATTGGTCATCCTTCCATTGTCCATCTTCTTCTCTTTAAGCTTTTGTAGGCCCATCCTGTCTTCATTCAGACCCTATATGCCTTCTAAGTTTCCTTTACTAATCCAATTCAGGCTTCTACATGTGCATGCCTCTAGCAGCCCTGAACTAGACAGGCTACTCTCATTACCTTCTTGATGAACTCAGGGAATCGGAAACCTATAAATTCCTTTATTAATTCCAAATCTATATATCATTCTTAAATTCTCCCCTAAACTCCAGGGCTACATTTCTAATAGTTTGCTGGACATACCTTTCTGGAGATTCCAATGCTACCTGATTTATTTGCCCGTACTTGAAAAAACACATCATGGAATGATAAAATTTCGGACCTGGAAGGATGTCATAGTCTACCTATAACCCAAACATTAATTTCTCCTAAGGCATGACTATAATATAATCTCATTATTGCACTACAATATATTTATTTCTGAAAGACTCCCTAGCATAATCTCTACACAAGTCCTCCAGAGTCAGAAGAAAGACCATGAAAGGTGCAGATGAATAAAAGCTTCATACAATCACCATCCTACCACATCTTGAAGATCTCTGATGAGAGTATGAAGATCTCTAGATACAGAGTGACCCATTCTACTTGTGGACAGCTCTAACTATTAGGCAAAAATTTTCCCTATATTAAACCACAAATATGACTCATTATATAATACTCAACCTTTGGTCCTAATTATTCATGTGGGATTCCAAATGAGCAACATTAAAGAAACTGTGCTATATTGCCTCTAGATGGACAGTGCCCGGACATATATTACCCTTCAAAGAAGTAGCCTCTCAAATATTTAAAGACAAAATATGAGGATTCCCCTAAATCTTTTCTTCTCCAGGATAAACATCCCCAGATTCTCCAACTAACTTTCCGTAACTTGGCTTTAGATCTCATCACTGTAAATTCCTTCCTCAAATCAACTCCAGTTTATCAGCGTCTCTTCTTGAAATGAAGTATCAGGAATTGAATATAAGTGCACCAGTCAGTCAGTCTCTGCTCGCTATGTGCCAGACACTGCTAAACGTTGAGAATACAGAAAGAGGCTGAAGATAGTGCCTGACCTCAAGGAATTCACAGATGGGCATTGATTGTACTATCACTTTCCTGTTTGGACATAGGATAGCACAGGAAAATATATAGTACAGTAGATACTTATAATGTAGCCCAAGGTGCAGTTGACTTTGCTTCCAGTCACATTATATAACTGACTCCTTCTAAACTTGTAGCCTATTAAGACCAACAGATCTTTTTCACATTAACCTTTCTCTAGTCATGTTCCTTTTTTGATATTCATGGAGCTATTCTTTGAAGCAACTTTACATTCATCTCTATTAAACTTGATCTTCTTAGATTCAGCTTATCATTCTAATCTTTCAAAAACTTTCTTTATCTCACTCTAATATTTACTATTTTATTTCTCCCTCCCAGTTTTGGTTCGTTCAGATTTAATAAGTATGTCATCAGTCCTGAGTTGCTGATAAAGGCATAAAGAGAGTTGATAGAGATCTTTAGATGGACCTTATCCATTAATAATCACACCTACTAAACAAATAGAAATACTGTCATCATAAACCACACTTACAAACTTAAAAAAAGATTTTTAAAAATTCCAGAATTTCACAAGGAGGCTCAGCTACTTGAATCACATTCTCTCCACATTTTTCCATGTCCAGAATAGCATGATATTCTGGAATGACTCTATATCCAAATGACCCTATCCTGCATTTGCTTGCATTAAAGTTCCTAGACTTGTAGTCTGAATAATCACTGAGTTGATATTTGAAAGAGAAATGCACAATCTAATCTGATTCATTATTTTCAAGAACTACCATCACATTAAAGGAAGGAAATGAATATATAGGATATAATGGAACTTACAAGCTATCCTTTAGTGAACCTTTTTATTAGGGAAACAGTCATTGTAGGTCACTAGTTTAGTTTTCATGGGTGACATAAAGGGTCCTTTGGACTCTAATGGGTAACGAGGGCAAACTTCTTGTCTTCAATGCCAAGGGAAAGCAGGTAGAGTGGATCAAATCCATTTGTCACAGAGAATAAACCTGGCTTGAAAACATACACTAAGACAACTTTAGGATGTTCAGAACAATTCCAAGGGACTCTTGAAAGGTTCTCCGTAGCCTTAGAAGGACCTGATGGAGTCTGAATACAAATTATAGCAAATGCCATTCTTCACTTTATTTCCTCCATGAATTTTGCTCTAGTGTAAGTGATATGTGTCTTTTACATGATGAACATGGAGATTTCTATTGCAAGACAGCACATGTACAACCTATATCATATCACCTGCTGTCTTAGGAAGGAGGGAGAGAATATGGATTTCAAAATGCCAGAATATGATTATTTTTTTTAAACCCTTGTACTTTGGTGTATTGTCTCATAGGTGGAAGATTGGTAAGGGTGGGCAATGGGGGTCAAGTGACTTGCCCAGGGTCACACAGCTTGGAAATGGCTGAGGCCGGGTTTGAACCTAGGATCTCCTGTCTCTAGGCCTGACTCTCACTCCACTGAGCTACCCAGCTGCCCCCCCAGAATATAATTATTAAAATTTATCTATATGCCACCTTGAAGAAATATTTTAAAAAACATGAAAAAAAAACACTTTGGGATGGAAGTGGCAAATTAATTAAGCCCATTAAGATAAAAGAAGTCATTTCCAGGGGTTTGGTCCATTCAGAGAAAAAAGGAAAGTTCATCCTATTTCTTGCCAATGGCAAGACATTATTTTCCTTTTGATCTAAGGAGATTTTATGTAAGTCTCAAGTATGCGTCACACAAGGGTAGGTTGTAATGAGTCAAAGAATTTTCAAAAAGTCATGGAATGAGTCATATTTCAGGCTTTTTTTTTTTTGCCTTTATGAGCATAATTGCAGCTGAACAGTAGTTCGGAACTGTGGGGCGTCACAGCTACTCCAACGGCATTACTCACCTTAAGATCCCGATGGACTACACCCATCTGATGGCAATGGAGCACAGCCTCCAGGATCTGCTGAATGCAATGACTGCATGCAAACACCAGGGGGCGCGTGTTAGTTCCAAGCGGACACTCACTATCTGTATACCCTCAGAGAGACCGGGTCACAGTACACAGCTGGCCAGCGGCTGCGGCGGGGTTGGGGGGAGGGAGAGAAAGCCCCTCAAGATGTTTGCACGCAAAGCTCAGGTACAGAAGGTACCGACCCTGAAGAGTCAGGATCCCGGCTGTCCCGGGTCGCCAGGCTTTGCGTTCAAATGAACGATTAATGTGGGCTGCATTTGATTTCTGCTCCGGTCCCGCAGAAAAGCTCGTTAGGAAAAAAATCCAATTAGAAACAAAATGTGTAAAAAAAAAAAAGTGTTCTGGGAGCCCTAAGTTTAGTTCCGCCCCTCTCCATTTTTTCCTAAAAGCTCCACAATGAATGAAGTTTGGATAGATTGTTAACTTCTTGCGGTTCTTGCGGTCGGCGATTGTTAAGTCTTGCCTGGGAGGGGTGATCCGGCTTGAGTGGAGCAGATGTGCGGCCAGTGGTTCGCCTACTGTGACCCAAGGTCTCAGAACAGAAGTGGTGTTTAAATCTACAGACAGACATACATCACAGCCCAGGGCTATCTCTAGGTCAGTGCTGGACAAGGGACGGAATTTCCCCTTTCCCGGATCATAATGCACAAGTTGGGCTATATCTCTTAATGGTTAACCTAAATGTTAAGGCCTTAAAAAATAAAAATAAAAAAGCTTCCTTTCCTTTTGCTGTGATGTATGTTTAGCCTGCAGATGAGCAAACTGGAAAGAGAACGTCATGCATTTTTTTTTAATCATTTAGTCATTTGGGGGAAAAGGAGGAAAGGCAAGGAGTCCGTGTTAGATACCCACCCTCTGCCCTTCCCCAGAAAGCTTCTGGTTATCAGATTCATAGGCTCCATATACTGACCTTCAGGTCCCTGTGAACTATGCCATTTAGGTGACAATGATTTACGCTTTCTAGAATCTGCTGTATACAATGACTGCAAAGATACAAGGGCAAAATGGGAGGGAAAACATTTTAAAGGCACATAATCACATTGAATTCAAAATAAAACGGGAGTTAAAAGGAAACACACAAATTACATTTCTTCAGGAGTCTTGGAATTTTACACCAAACTGGGATTGAATTATGCTAAAGAAAGCAATTTCTGGATGTAACAAAAAGGAAAGACAACTTGACAGAGAATTTGTGACTGGATCAGATAAAACAATTTGTGTTTTTCATTAAAAACATACAAATCCATTTGTATATCCATGTCTATTAAGAAACCATATTTTTCTCCAAAGAAACGAATTTTGTTAAAACTTCCCATAATAAGAATCCTGGGAAATTATGCAGTGAAGGGCAGATTGGAAATTGGCATTTTTCATGCTCAGAGAAAACTGTTTAAAATCTGAGGTCACAAGGAAACATAGGTGTCGAAACATGAGGATAAACAGAGATGGTGGTAAAAGTGAAACAAAAGGAAAAAAATGAAGTGCGCATCTTTCTGAATTGAAAGAAGGTTCTTTTTATAGACTGTTGGGGAGAAACCAATGTAGTCACCAAATAGCACAGGCAAAGTTTTGGCCAAAGCAGCTCGACTAGATAATTTCCCGCTCAATGGTTCTGGGTTGTTGAGGGCTAGAAATATATATATATATTCTTCAGTTAAGCTTTATATATATATATATAAAGCTTAACTGAAGAATCTCAGAGAAAAATGATAAACGCCTAAATGCCTTAACCCACCCCCCCCCCAGAAGTAGCAAAGGAAAACTTGCTTATCACTCCGTAGAAATCCATGATTTATTCCATACTTGAGAAAGGTTCATGGATAGGAAAAGGAATGCTAATTAAATTAAGGGAAAGGCATTGAATGGCACCTATATAGTGCTTGCCATTAGCTCTCAACACACAGAAATGTTAAACATGTCAGTTGCACATGTAAANTTATAGACTGTTGGGGAGAAACCAATGTAGTCACCAAATAGCACAGGCAAAGTTTTGGCCAAAGCAGCTCGACTAAATAATTTCCCGCTCAATGGTTTTGGGTTCTTGAGGGCTAGAAATATATATACATACATACATACATATATATATATATATATATATAAAGCTTAACTGAAGAATCTCAGAGAAAAATGATAAACGCCTAAATGCCTTAACCCCCCCCCCAGAAGTAGCAAAGGAAAACTTGCTTATCACTCCGTAGAAATCCATGATTTATTCCATACTTGAGAAAGGTTCATGGATAGGAAATGGAATGCTAATTAAATTAAGGGAAAGGCATTGAATGGCACCTATATAGTGCTTGCCATTAGCTATCAACACACAGAAATGTTAAACATGTCAGTTGCACATGTAAATACAAGTCATTTATAGGTGAGGATGAAGCCATCTTTACCTCTCTTATTTAGAATAGGAATAAAGACTTTCATTTGTGATTTCATTTATATGGGAATCTTCCAAGAAAGGAAATTGCCTCTTTCAGTGAAGGCTGGCATTTTCTCTGCAACATATATGGTCTTAGAGACCTGCCTAGAGTTAAAGTGACTTTGCCAGCGTCTCCTAATAGTATTTATCATTTAAAAAGTATAAATTAAATAATCATCATTTATATGGTATTAATAAAATAAGATTTATCATTTATTTCATCATTTAATATGATGTAAAATAACAGAAAATGCATTAATCCAACTAATACATGAAATTAAATTTCTACAAAGCAAATTGTACTTTGAATAAATTATATTGCAATCATGTAGTCTCATCAATATGAAAATCTGTTCATAATCTTTTAGAAGCAACCCAGTTAAAAGGACAACAAACACACCTTTGAACTTATATTCTACATGCCACTTTTTATTAAAAAATATTTGTTAGTGATTGCAATTATTTAATGTTTTGGAAGGCTATTCACTTAAGGTTATATATAGATATATTCTAGGTATATTCTAATGTCACTCTCAAACAGTGCTCATCTCATCACTTAAAAAGAAATGCATGATTTTTTTTGTAAATGATTTAAAAATTTATTTCTAAGTCTCTAATGCCAATGTAATTTTTATGTAAAACAGTCTCATTTTAATGAACAAAGTCATCCTTAAAGCTATAAAAGGTACTCTGAAAAGCAGGTAATAAGTAAACCAGTAATGATACATGTTAAAGATAAATTTGTTAGGAAATCTGGGGTCAAAAATGTGGGCAGAAATGGGTTTACAGAGCTATTCTAAAGCTTGCCTTTGGTTGAGCCTGCATGTCTACAATGAAATGTTTGATGATCTTTTCTGAGGATTATATCAAAGCTTTAAAGACAGGATACCACAGATTTCTTCTTCTCATGTGAAATTAAACTCAGAAGTAAGTCTTAGACAATTACAGGATTTAAAGTAGAGATTTTCCCTGTATTTTTTTACCAACAAGAATATTGTCTGGTTCTCTACTCCATAACAAATATGAGAAAATATAACCCTTGATTATGAAACCTTTTCAGTCCAATAACCTACAAATTTGATTTATATTGAGATGGAAGAAGAGAATGTTTTCTCTCTTTGTGCCTTAACTATACCGCTCCTACAGTAATTTACCACTTTTAATGCTGAAGGATGAAATATGCATGGAGGCTTTTGGGTTCGTGAGAATGATGGCTCATTCTAAACATACATATAAGTGATGATAAAGGGAAAAAATGTAAAATATTAGTTTACCCCTCTCTGATTGAAGGGGTAAGTTAATTTCAGAAGTGTTCATGTTCTAAGCACAGTGTCTTGTATTATATATAGCAGACACTTCAAAAATGTTTGTTGAGTTGAAATATCATTAATAGCACTGATCTAATGAAGTGTTCTAAGATAAAATCTAAAAGAAATTAGTCGTCCTTTCTACTTGCCTGGTATAAATAATTACTTTCCAAAAACAAGTTGGGGCTTATTTGGGGCTTCTTTACAATAGCCTGATGAGGGGACTTGTGGTTTGGTGATGTTGTCAATAATGATGCTAGATTTGTTTTGTTTGGTAAATAAAACAGCTCATTCTTCACTTAATCCATTCTCAATTACTGGGAAGTTTGATTTGACTATGGCAATGCAGTGAAAATGCCATTGTATAAAAATTAAGCGGTGGTTGTGTTTAATTAGTCCTACAAAACATGCTAAGTAGTACCAATTCCCTCTACAACTATAAAAAGGCAAATTGGAGTTAAATTTGAAAAAGAAGCTTAAATTATTAAATGGGGTGTGTGTACATGTGCATGCGCAAATATACAAATACAAGTATTTGCTCACAGGATAAAAGAAGCTACCCATAGCTACTTAACATGAGACATAAAAAGATTTATTTGTAGGACAGGATAACCTACATTTATAAATAGAAGAATTCATGTCAGCCTATATGCCAGGCCAACATACATCTCATTATTTGTGGTAACCAAAGGAAGAGTGCCATGCATGTACAAAAAGGAACATTTTCTTAATTACACTCTTAATAATGAGGGGGATGGACAAGAGTTCTTCACTGTGCCAAGATATCAAGATGAGGCCATAGCATCACACAAAAATTTAGAGCTGGAGGGTACATTAGAAGTCTCTTTAAGTATGTGACCATAGAGGTTGGACTCTAAATATTAATTAGAACAAAATTTTAATTTTAGAGCAGATATTTTTTCCTCAAAAAAAAAAAAAGATGCTCTTAGAGAGCCTCAGAATAGATAGACATCATTAAGGAGGCTCTAATGGTGACAAAAGGCCATGGTATCACAACAATGTTTCTCAAGGACACCGAGTGTGTGATGAATCTTTCCATGTGAACACAAATAATACTTGATCTCAAAGGCCAAACATAAGCATGGATGTTATGAAGGAGTCACTTACCTGGCATCTGCTTCACTGTAATATTCTCTTGCCACTATGTCCTCAAAGAGCTCCCCGCCTGTGACTCTGAAAATACAAATGGTGTGGCAAATTCAGGAAAAAAAGTCAACAAACCTACCTTTAAATTTTGAAAAAAAAATCATTCTCCATAGCTAATTTGTCCCCAACAATTGTCCATGTAAACTAATAAAATTAATTTAATCATTCTCATTTTCCGAATGTAGACGGCATAATAAAATTATCCTATATAATAAATATAAATATAAAAACAATGAATATAAATATAAATATATATAAATGAAGAATAATAAAATAATCCCAACTAAGTTTGGAAAATGAGGATGATTTCAAATGATTATCAAAACTTAAAGTGGCTTTCCTAAGGCTTCCAGATTTTGCTGTGATCCAATTTGAGTTTTACTACAGCCATCTTCCTGTCTTTGGATTGCCCCTCTATCACTGGACTCAGGAAATAAAATCATGTCTGCTATTGTACACAAAGCTCTTCCATAGAAACTAATCTCTTCATTCCTAAGAGTGTCAAAATTTGTTGTGGTTGTTTAGTCGTTTTACAGTTGTGTTTAATTCTTCATGACCCCATTTGGAGTTTTCTTGGCAAAGATACTGCAGTAGTTTGCCATGGCCTTCTTTAGTCCATTTTATAGATGAGGAAATTGAGGTAAAGAGGGTGAAGTGATTTGCCCAGGGTCATACAACTACTAAGTGTCTGAGGCCATATTTGAACTCAGGAAGGTGAGTCTTCCTCATTCCCGGGGTGGCACTCTAGTCACTACTGTGCCACCTAGCAATAACACAGCTCAAAAGAGACGTTCATTTGTAAAATTATGTTCATATGTACATTAATACAAGAAGATTACATTATTTTAATGCATATTTTAATGTATTACATTATATTAAGCCCAATGTTGGATTTCCTTTCCCAGAGATCTGACAAGTATACTATTCTGTGTTTGCCTAATTTTCTTATAGTTTCCTTCTTTATATTCAGGTCATTCACCCCAGGTATTATTTTTTCTCATTCCAAGGCCATTTCTCTAAGAAATACACCAAATATGTTTCAAAGATATATGAGTAGCAAAAAAGGAAAGCATCCATTTTTGGGTGGGCAGCAGTAATACCTAAATTCAAAATGAGCAAAAACCTTTATCTAACTGGGTTCTATAGGATTGGTTCTTCCTGTGAGTAGATAAATCAGATTTGCTGATCTCAGGAGTCAATGTGTAAGACAGCTAGCCAAACATAAACAACTTTTTGTAATATTAGATAGTAAACTGATAAATAAAGTCTTTTAACAAATGCACGAGCATTAATTTTGCAAAAACACTTAGCATATTTTAATATTAAAGTGGTATTAAAACTATAGTAATTAAAAACTATTTAGCACCACCAGATCTGAACCTCAAGAAAGCCTGCAAGGGTTTTTTCAAGAAATGCAAACAATACATGTATCTAACTCTCAAGCACAGTTCTCTTTGAGTTGAAAAAGACCACTCTTATTGGTCAAGAATTCCCTCACTAGTTATTAACTAGGTTTTCTTATAAAAGGGAATTTTGACTTCTGGACTAGAAGTTAGAGCCTTGTTTTAGAGTCTCTGACAGCACAAGTCTTGATATCCAGATTGACTAGCCATTGACATACTTCTGCCTTAGAAATGGTACTATTTGGTAAGAGTTATAAAAAAATATATTAGGCAAGCTAAATAAGCTCTCTTTTCCACCATATAGTACTTGTGAGATTTATAAATATTGACTTAATTCTAACTTTCTTGTTTTGTTTAATGCCTTTTTTTAAAAAAAACAACAAACCTTACCTTCTTTCTTAGAAGCAATACTAAGGGTTGGTTCCAAGACAAAAGAACAATATGGGGTAAGCACATGGGATTTAAGTGACTTTCCCAATGTCACACAGCTAGGGAGTGTCTGAGACCAGAATTGAATATAGGACCTTCCTTCTCTAGCCCTGACTCTCAATCCTCTAAGCCACTTAGCTGTCCTGTTCAATGTCTTCTTAAAGGATGCATTTGAAGGTATCTTAAAATTCTAGTAAAGTATATAATATAATACATATACTGTATTGTTTCTATATCTAGGCTTTTAACTGTTTGCACTTATAATGTTCATTATCCCATAAATACCTCCCTACTCCAGGAATACAATCATGGAAATATTGATGTTTATAAGATAAAATGCCAACAATATGGCAGAGAATATTTAGAGTTTGGGTATAATCAGATTCTTTATTAAGGTTTACTATCAGGACAATTTACTAGAAAGGTCACTAGATTTCAAATCAGGGAATCTTGAGCTTCAATCCTACATCATCACCTATTATCTATGAGAACTTGGAGAAATGGTTTAACCACTGGATTATTTGTAGCATGAGAGGGTTGGACTAGATGATCTCAAAGGTCCCTTTTCCACCCTAAAAAAGAGGAAGTGTAGGATAGTGGAAGGAAGGTTAGACTTAGAATAAGGGGATCTGGATATGAATGCCAGCTCAGGTATTTTTTATTTATTTATTTAATTTTTAGAAAAAAAATTTTTCCATGGTTACATGATTCATGTTCCTGTTCTCTCTCTCACCACTCCCCTTTCCTCCAGTAGGCAACGCACATTTCCACTGGTTTCTTCCTGTGTCATCGATCAGGACCTATTTCCATATTATTGATAATTGTCCTAGGGTGGTCATTAAGAGTCTACATCCAAATCGTGTCCGCATCAACCCATGTGTTCAAGCAGTTGTTTTTCTTCTGTGTTTCCTCTCCTGTAGTTTTTCCTCTGAATGAGGGTAATGTTCTTTTCCATAAATCCCTCAGAATTGTCCTGGGTCATTGCACTGCTGTTAGTACAGATGTCCATTACATTCAATTTTACCACAGTATCAGTCTCTGTGTACAGTGTTCTTCTGGCTCTGCTCCTTTCACTCTGCATCAATTCCTGGAGGTCTTTCCAGTTCACATGGAATTCCTCCAGTTCATTATTCCTTTGAGCACAATAATATTCCATCACCAGCATATACCACAATTTGTTCAGACATTCTACAATTGAAGGGCATACGCTCATTTTCCAGTTTTTTGCCACCACAAAAAGCACAGCTATAAATATTTTTGTACATGGCTTTTTCTCTATGATCTCTTTGGGGTACAAACCCAGAAATGCTATGGCTGGATCAAAGGGCAGGCAATCTTTTAGCACTCTTTGGGTATAGTTCCAAATTGCCATCCAGAATTATTGGATCAATTCACAACTCCAACAGCAATGCATTAATGTCCCAATTTTGCGACATCCCCTCCAGCATTCATTATTCTCCCCTTCTTTCATTTTAGCCAACTTGCTAGGTGTGAGGTGATACCTCATAGTTGTTTTGATTTGCATTTCTCTAATTATTAGAGATTTAGAACACTTTCTCATGTGCTTATTGATAGTTTTGATTTCTCTATCTGAAAATTGCCTATTCATGTCCCTTGCCCATTTATCAATTGGAGAATGGCTTGATTTTTTGTACAATTGATTTACCTCCTTGTATATTTGAGTAATTAGACCTTTGTCAGTGTTTTTTGTTATAAAGATTTTTTCCCAGTTTGTTGTTTCCCTTCTGATTTTAGTTGCATCGTTTTTGTTTGTACAAAACCTTTTTAATTTAATGTAATCAAAATTATTTTTTTTACATTTTGTAATTTTTTCTCTTGCTTGGTTTTAAAATCTTTCCTAGAGATCTGACAAGTATAGTATTCTGTGTTTGCCTAATTTTCTTATAGTTTCCTTCTTTATATTCAAGTCATTCACCCCAGGAATTATTGTTTTAAAATTAAAAAGCAGTTTTCTATTTTGTAAAATGGTAATGATAACCATACTTTCTTCCTTACAGTAATGTGGAGAAAAGGCTTTGTAAACCTTAAGGAACTATCTAAATATGAGCGATTGTTAAATTCTACTATATGATAGATGTGCCATTAAAAAGATAAAATGTATATCTCCATTTGACATCATCTTATAAGGGATAAGGACCACTGGTTTGGAGAACTCTTTCTACTTCTATGGTTGCAGATCAGGATCTTCTTGGCAGCTTAGAGTCTTAGAGAGTTAATTATGGTGCTATGAGAAGAAGGGACTTAAGTGGCCAGAGTAACACATCTTATAAGTATCAAAGGCAAGACATGAACCTTAATTTTATAAAATGCTTAAGACATTTATTTAATAGGGGAAGTGGAGCCAAAATGGCTGAGAAGGTAAAGGGACCCAACTGATTTCTACCAAATTATCCTCCAAAAAGCAATGTTATATAAAGACTCAAAATGAATCCAGGAATAGCATACCTACAAAAAGACAAGATGAAATAATTTTTCAACCCCAAACTATTTAGAAGGCCAAGATGAGGGATCTAGTACCCTAGAGTGATGGTGGACCACAGTGTACCATGTTAGCCCCACCAAAGCAATAGGCTTTGGACACAGCTAAAGCAGCAGTCAAGACTTCTGGAACTCTTAACCACAGACAGTATTAAGTGTTGGACAATTGCCCAGAAGTTGATTATAGGGGTCCCTTTCCTGGATTTGGATATAAGACTCTTGTCACATTGTCCTTACTCAGAACCAGTTCACAGACCTGGGGTACAGTTGTAGTATGAGGAGGAGCACCAGCATATACCAGCATTTGCAGCCACAGGGAAGCAGGGGAATCTGGTCATAGTTTCAAGGAAGTAAAAGAGTGTTTGGGGTGACTTATAGACAAGAGCACAGACTGAGAGAGTGTTCAACACTCCTTTCAATAGCATACCATCTTGGAAGACCTGAAAGCAGACAGACCTCCACTGCCAGCTCTGAAGGCACCTACACAAAGAACCTGAAACTTGGAATAGTGCACCCTTCACCATAGTTACAGAGCCCAACTTTAACATATTTTTAACTAAAAGAAAAGATAAATGAAGAAAAATGAGCAAACAACAATAAAAAAACAACATAGAAACTTCTTTTGTTGATATTAGACTCAAACTCAGAAGAAAACAGCAAAGGGCAATACTGCTTCATCCAAAGACTCCAAGAAAAGTATGAATTGCTTTCAATCTTAAAAAGAATTAATACAAGATCTCAAAAAGGACATTAAAATCAAATAAACGGTAGAAGAAAAATTGGAAAAAGAAAAGAGGGTGATACAGGAAATCATGAAAAAAAAGTCAACAGCTTGGTAAAAGAGGCACAAAAAATACTCATGAAATTAATATATTAAAAAAGCCAGAATAGGCCAACAGGTAAAAGAGGCACAAAAATCCAAAGAAGTAAAAATCTTTTTAAAAAGCAGACTTGGCCAAATGGAAAACGGTATGCAAAATGTAGAAGAGGAAAATTTCTTGAAAGACAGAACTGGTCCTTTTAAAAAAGAGGTACAAAAATTCACTGAGGAAAAGAATTCTTTACAAAAGTAGAACTGGAAAAATGGAAAAGGAGGTAAAAAGGCTCACTCAAGAAAATCATGTCTTAAAAATTAGAATGGAGCAAGTAGAACTATGACTACAGAAGACATCAAGAAACAATCAAAGTTAAAAGAATAAAAAATAGAAGAACGTGTGAAATACCTCATGGGAAGAACAAGTGACCTGGAAAATGAATTCAAGAGAGTTAATTTAAGCATTATTGGATTACCTAAAAGCCATGTTTAAAAAAAGAGCTTAAACACCATCTTTCAAAGTATCATCACAGAAAATAGCCCTCATAGTCTAGAAATAGAGAACAAAATAGAAATCGAAAGAATCCATTGATAACCTCCTGAAAGAGATCCTGAAAAGATAACTCCCAGGAATAGTATAGCAAAATTCTATCTAGGTCAAGGAGAAGATATTGCAAACAGCCAAAAAGGAACTATTCAAATATCAGGGAGCTACATTCAGGATAACACAAGACTTAGCGGCTTCTATATTAAAGGATAGGAGGGCCTGAAATATGATATTCCAGAAGGCAAAGGAGCTAGGACTTCAACGAAGAATCATTTAGCCAGCAAAGCTGAACAAAATTCCTTCAGGGAAAAAATGGAATGGGTATTCAATGAGATAGAAAACTTTCAAACATTTCTGATAAAAATATCAGACCTGAATGGAACATCTGACTCTCACATACAATACTTAAAAAAATCATAAAAAGGAAGACAGGAGAGAGAAATCAAAAGACATTCAATAAGTTCAAACTATACATCCCTACATGGGGAGATGATTCTTATAATGCCAAATAGCATTAGGGCAGTTAGAAGGAGTATACAATAGAGTGTGAAGGTATGAGTTGAATATAATGGAATGATATAAAAAATTAAATTAAGGCATGAGAGAGAGAGAAATGAATTGGGAGGAGGGGAAAGGGAAAATAGAATGGTGTAAGTTATTGCACATAAAAGAGTGTTCTCAGTGAAGAGGAAGATGGAGGGAAATGGAAAGGATAGGATGTGAGTTTATTCTCATCAGAATTGGCTCAGGGAGGGAAAACCATATGCAATCAATTGTATTTGGAAAGCTATCATACTCTACAGGAAAGTAGGTGGGGAAAGGGATAAGAGAAGGGGGGATGGGATTGATAGAAAAGAGGACAAATAAAGGGAAGAAGAGGACAGAAACTAAACAAGGGTAAATAGGATGGAAAGTAATACCCAGTAATCATAATGGCACAATTTTCTGGACTATGCCCAAAGGGCTATAAAACAGCATATACCCTTTGACCCTGCAGTACCATTACTAGGTTAATATACCAAATAGAAAAAAAGGGGGGGTCTATATACACAAAAATATTTAAAGCAGCTCTTTTTAGGAGGGACAAAGATTGGAAAATGAGGAGATATTCATCAATTGGAGAATGGTTGAGTAAGTTATAGTATATGATTGTAACGGAATATTATTGTGCTGTAAGAAAAGACATGTAGTAGCTACTCTTAGCAATATGATAATCTGGGACAATTGTGAAGGACTTATGTCAAAGAATGCTATCCATCTCAAGAGAAAGAACTGTTTATCTCAGAATGCAGATCGAAGTATACTGTTTTTCCCTCTTTTTTACTAATGGTTTTATTTGGGGGTTTTGGTTTTATATGAGTATTCTCCTACAATAATGACCAATATGGAAGTATGTTTTACAGCATAATACATGTATAATGCAGATCAAATTGCTTAATATTTCTGAGAGAAGGGAGGGAAGGGAGAGAGGGAGGCAACTTGGATCTTATAATTTCAGAAAATAAATGCTGAAAATTCTTATTACACGTAATTGGGAAAATCAAATATCTTTGAATAAAGGGAAAAAAAAGAAATGACAGGCAGGAGGAACTCAGAAAAACCTGGAAAGACTTACACGAACTGAAGCAGAGTGAAATAAGCAAAATCAGAAGAACATTTTAAGGTGACAAGAATAAGGTAACAAGAAAAAAAAGTGACAAAAATTATTCCAAAGGACTCATGATAAGAAAATGCCATCTACTTCCAGAGGAGAAAAACTAAATCTGAATTCAGATCAAAGCAAATTTTTTTCACTTTCTTAATCTTTTTTTTCTTTCATTTTCCTTCTACAAAAGGATTAGTGGGGAAATGTTTTATATAATTACACATATAAAATCTTTATGAGATACCTTTCCATCTCAAGGGGGGTGGGAAGTTTGGGGGAAAAGAGGGAAGGAGAGAATTTGAGACTCAATATTCTTTGAAACATGTTGGAAACTGTTTTTACATGTAATTGGGGGGAAATTAAATTTAAATTTAAAAGACGTATTTAATAAATCACAAAATTTAATTTATTAATATTAATATTAAACTGTTGTTGTTTATGATAAAACTTTAAATACTGTGATTGTTATGTGCTTCATAGTAATTACTCACAAAAGAGCATTTCACAAATATGGAAACAGAGGCTTTAAGAACAGAAATTAACACTTCAAGGTCATTTACTAAGATTTTAGGTTTCCTGACTCTCATCCTAGCATTCTTTGTTTTTTTTTTTAATAACCCTTACTTTCCTTCTTAGTAACAACTTTAAGACAGAAGTGAAAGGGCTAGTTGATTGGGGTTAAGTGACTTGCCCAGGGTCACACAGGTAGGAAGTATCTGAGATCAAATTTGAACCTAGGTCCTCCTGACTCCAGGTCTGGTGGAGAGAGCATTGTACCACCTTACTATACTCAGTAATTTTTATATTACACTTTTGCTCAAGGTATGGTAAAATACATACTCTAGAATCAGAGGATTTGGGCTCAAATCTAGTCCCTGTCATTTATTACCTTGGGCAAGTCTTTTAATTTCCTTGGATCTCAGTTTCTTCATCTGTAAAATGACAATATTAGACTAGATAGCTAGCTAGTTCATTATTGCACCCAACATTGAGACCTAATTTTTTCAAATAAGGCTATGATTAATGGAAATAAAAACCAAATTAAGAAAAAAATGGTTCTGTAAGAGAAATTATAGTTTATGTATTCTATATCTAATATAAAAGAATCAGCACCCTGAATTTTCTGTAATTTCCAAATAGCTCTAATGGTCACTAAATAGATTACAAAACTAGTTTCCTGCTGATTTTTTGATTCTACAATGCAACATGTTGTATAATATCTAATGTAATTTTCTACCAGTTCTGAAAGTCTAGCATTAACCATTGTATTATTAAGATTTTTTAAGATAGTCTTCTTGAAAATAAAACTATTTTCCAAAAGTCCTGATAGGAATCAAAAGTCTTCAGAAGAGAAAACGGAATCTTTATCTTTTTCCATGCCATCAGGATTCCTAAAGCATTTTATAACTCAGTGTAAAAATAAATAAACAAACAAAAAACCCAAAACAACTGTTAACAGGGTACAATATTTCTCTGTTTATACTGTATTATTTTCAGGACACATCCATATTGTGGGCCATACAATTTTGAAAACAATGTGGATTATATTTTTAAGCTATTTGAAAAAGAATAAGAGAAAACAATTGGAAAACTCACAAAAGACACAATTACCCTCCCCTCCAAAAGGCAATCAGGAAGATGGATGCCAATAATGAACTTCTGACTCTCTTGCCTACTCTCTCATTTCTACAAAGTCTTATGAGAATGATATACATGTATACTGAGAGTATCCTTGAAAATAATGTGAGAAAAAATGAATAGTTTTTTATGAACAATTTTCGACTATGGGTCCCATCTTCATAGCCATAAAATTGAACAAAATGAATGGAAAAGGCAAGATTCTACTATTTTGATTGTTTTTGGTAATGATTTTTAAAACTTAATTCAGCCATCAAGATAACTTTACTGATTTTTTAATAAATCAGTGGAAATCTTCAAGGATGCATCCTTATTCTCTGTGAACTTTTTAATAATCTATATTCTGATCATTATTTCAATATAATTTCTTTCCTTTGTAATCCAATGCATTTTGCTTTATAGATTTATAAACATTATGCTTAGAAGGGATATTTAGCTTTGGTCATACTACCAAAAGGGGCTATGATTCAAAAAAGGTTAAGAATTATTATTAGATGTTTATAATAATAAAATATATTCAGGAGTATTTAGGAGATTTTGTTGTTGTTGTTGTTGCTGGTTCTCCATTGTCAGGGAGATGTAGGAGTCTCATGCAAAGACCCAATGGAATAGAGATTTCCTAAAGATTGCAAGGCTCTGAAGATGCCCCTGACTGCAGATGAACTTATGCTGATTGCATCAAGCACCTAAGTACTTCACAGTCTCCTTAATGATATTCATGACAGCTCCAGGGTTCAGTTTAACAATTCAAATGAGCAAAAAAATGGAAGAAGAATGGCTGCTGATCAGAATATTGTATGCAGCAAGATAGACAGCTTGTTTAATCCATCTGATATACATCTTGGACAGGCAATACAAATGGATATGGGGTTGATTCAGAATTTAATAAGAGGATTAAAATGGGTTGAATTACATTTGGGACAATGTGCTTCACTTTGAACAGTCCCAGACAACTTCTTGAAATGAAAACCCATCTTTTAAACCCTAATGTTATTCCAGAAATGCTATAGAGCTATGAATCATGTAACAGGACCGGTCCATTTGGTGTGGTGGATAAAGTCCTGGATCTGGAATTTGGAATCTGAATCTGGAATCAGGAAGACTTGAGTTCAATTTCAATCTCAGAAACTTACTAGTTACGTGACCCTAGGCAAGTCATTGAATCTTTGTTCTTTTTTGGTTTTCTCACAAATGAGAACAATGCATAAAATTGGAAAAAGCTATCACATACCTCCCAGAGCATTATGAGGCTCAAATGATATAATATTTGCAAAGCACATTGGAAATATTAAAGCATTATGTAAATATTGTAAATTTGTACATATATATGCATACATATATATAAAATAAATGCATGAAATATATAAATAAAGCATGATATAAATATAATATATAAATGTTGTTCTTACTATTATTACAGAGATACTGAAAAATTAAAATTGTGAGTGACTAAAGTAGAGATATATGGTGGGTAGAAGCAAGTCATAACATATTACCAATGGGCACTCGTATGATCACTGACCTCACAATGATCAAATTAGAAATATATGAAGTGCTTATTACCGTGCCTGACACATAACAGGCACTATATAAATACCTATCCTCTCCCCTCTGTTTCCCTATATCTTAAATAGCACAAAAAGTAAAATTTGGAAATGTAAGATCTGAGGGGGAAAAGATCAGATAATAATAATATATATTAAAAAAAATTTTTTTTGAGAATAAGGGATAACAGATGGCATGTCTCAGTATTCCAGATACTCTTTGAAAAAGTACAGGGAAGGATAAATACACTGTCTCTTTTGTGGAGGATTTATGGGGAGACAGAGAAAAGATGTGTATGAAATGCAAAGGCAAGGATGGATTATGATCAGTATCCCAAGGGGATCTCGTATAGAAGCATAGATGGTTTATTACTGCTTAATATTGAGCTATTCAAATATTATCTGGGGTCCACAAAGTTTTATATTCACACACGAATATATATATATGCATATATGTCTACATGAACATAGATATACATATAGATATTATAAAATAAAGAAGACTAATGTTTTTAAATTTTACTCTCTTTCTATAGTACATCCTTTTCATTAGAGACCCTTGAATGAGAGAACTGAATTTTAATGTTTAACATACACACATATATAAATGCATAAAAAAGAATCTAAGGATAATGAAAACAATTGTTTTTCATTATCCTTAGATTTCTTTCTTTTCACACTATTATTGTATTTTATGAGTTTAAAAACCCAATTCTGAGACGGGTTTCCATTAAATTCACCAGATTGCTGAAGAGATCCATGACACAAAAAGGAGAAGCACCCAAAGAGTCAAGTTAAGCCCAAATTCTTGTCTCTATTAAGTTCAGAAGACATTCCTAAAGTATCTAGAGTCGAGAGTCCTGTGCTAGGTGCCAGAAAGGATGTGATAAGACTCTGTACCACAGGCAGCTTGCAGTCAGGCAGGCAAATGGGATACATGACCAGGGAACTATAATACTGTATAATAAGTACATTCAAGAAGTAGAAAATTTCAAAGTTTTTAAACATGAAAGGGAAAGGACATTCCCAACTGAGAGGGAAGATGAAGGAAAACTTCCCGGAGGAGGAAGCATCTGATTCAGTTTCTCAAAGATGAATGGGAGTTCAAGTGGCAAAGGAAGGGGAAGAGAGTCATTTGGGGCAATAGGAACAATGACAGCAAAGCCATGGGAAAGCATGAGGTATGCTCTGGAGACTGAAAAGTTGTCAGATTTGGCTGGAGTGTACATGGAGGGGCAAAGTGGGAGTAGTAGTAGTATGTCTCAAGGTCTTAATAGGTTGAGTGGTGCCAGATTGTGTAGAACCTTGTATGCCAAGTAAAATGGTGAAATTTAATTAAAACCCAAAATAAAGCCACTAAAGATTTTTGAACAAGGGAATAATGCAATTAGAAATACCTATATATCAATGCAATTAAAATATTCCTTTTCTGATATTTTGCAATCCATGTGCCCCCTCTTCCTCCCAACCCTCCTTTCTCCCTGAGAAGGCAGGAAAAATAATATAGGCTGTGCAAATATTAAATACAATATTAAATGCAAATAAAAAATACAATACATATTTCCACATTCATCATATTGTGAAAGAAGACACATACTGCTTACACTAGACAAAAATTCATGGAGAAAAAAAAGGTTAAAAAGTCTGTTTTAGTTTGCATTTGGACTCCTTCTATGGTGCTGGATATCTGTTTTTTGTCATGAGTCTCTTAGAGTTGTCCTGGATTCTTGCCTTGTTGATTCAAAGTGGATCATCACACATTATTGTTGTTACTGTGTATAATGGTCTCCTGGCTCTGCTCACTCTGCATCATTTCATATAAGTCTTTCCATGTTCTTTGGTTTTTTTTTTTTTGGTTATCTTGTTTGTCATTTTTTTATGGCACAATAGTATTCCATTACAATTGTATACCACAACTTGTTCAGCCATTTCCCAACTGATGGAAGTTCCTTCAAGTTCCCAGTTTTTTACCACCAAAAAAAAAAAAAAAAAAAAAAGCTGTTATAAATATTTTTGTACAGGTGGGTTCTTTCCCCTTATCTTTGATCTCTTTGGTATACAGGCATAGTAATGGTATTTCTTGGTCAAAGAGTATGCGTAGTTTGATGACCCTTTGGGCATAGTTCCAGATAGCTCTCCAGAATGGTTTTATCAATTTGTAGCTCCACCAGGTGTATATTAGTGTCCCGATCATAAATATACATAAACAAAATGGGTCTGAAAATGTTATGGAAGGTCAGTTGGAGAAAGAGAGTGGGAATGAGAAGACTTGTTAGAAAGCTGTTTTGATAGTACAGGTGATAGAACTTCTAGTAGGGCTCTATCAGTGAGAACAGAGAAAAGAGGGAGTTCATGTAAGAAATATTTCAGAGAGTTCATCAGTCAGTGGCACTTAGTAATAGATTGGATAGGAAAGACAAAAGAGAAGAATGAGAGAATGAGTCAAAGAGAACAGAAAAATTTTAGATGTTAGAAACTGAACAAATGGTAGTGCCCAAAACAGAAAGAAGAAAATCAGAAGTCAGAGCAATTAGGTAGGGAAAAGAAAATAAGATCAGTTTGGATCATATTAAGTTTAAGATGCTCAGAAGACATCCAGGTCAACAGAGACTGTGGGCTGCTAGAAACATGAGTCTAGGACTTTGATGAGCTGTCAGGACTAGAGATGTTGATTTTACATTAATATCTGCTTTCTGTTTGTTTTGGTAAGAACTTATGATTCCACTGGCATATGGAATGTCCAGCGAGGAAATCTATGCCATCAATGAAGATTAATAACTGTTTTGCTAATAGTTGTAAGAGTGTTACAGGGGAAAGTTAAGTAACTTGCCAAGATTCACAGAGCCAGTAGGACTTGAACTCATGGATTCCTGTCTCTGAGGCCAACCCTCTGAATAGCTAACTGAGTTGATGGCCCCCCTCTCCCAGGCTTGGCTCCTATTACAAAATGCTGGTAGACGGAAGGCATGACTGAACCGAGTTCTAGTTGGAAACAGCTGTTGAAACTCAGCACAGCTATAATTATATATATATATATTTCACCCTCTTCAATCTGGGTTAATTGTTAGAGAACTTTCTAAAGATGTTCCCTGGAAGAGTTCTCTATGATCCCTGACCCTGTCCCTCCACCTGGGACATGACAGCTGCCACAGTAAGTCCTTTGTCTGAAAACCCTCTATAAACTGGAGCTCCTAGCTTCAATGGGAATGCACATCCTCATGCTTGCATGGGCCACCATCTTTCATGCTATCCCATGGGATTAGGGAGTAAGGGAGGTTGAATACAACTCTTATCTCTGCCTGAAATGTGGTGTCTCTCTCCATATTCTTCTCTGATGGGCTTGGCTCCTGGACCAGCTCTCTAGTTGTGAGGTCATGCATCTTAATCACTGCTTGGATGGACACTAGAATGACACAGAAGCCAATTTCATCAACAGTAGTTTTCAACTCTCTTGACTCTTCTGTGTTACACTAAGTAACAGCTGGGACCCTGGGACAAAGTCAGTTATGACAGCAAAATCAAGGGTTACTTGGCTAAGAAGGTCAAGAAGTGTGGAGAAAGGGACTCATCCACATTCCTGCTTAACCCTCACCTTGATGACTGACACTGAAGCTAGCCAAAAACATTCACTCCATTAGAATTATGCTGTAAACTTCTGAGTGAATCAGCAGAGGCCAAGCCTTAGAAACTGGGTACACATGCTTGGAGAATGACCTGTACATGAACTAAAGAGGCATGATTCAACTTTCCTTATCATTTATCTTCCTGAAAAACCAATAAGTGAGGATGGCCATTTATCAAAGTCCTGATACTGCCAATGCTAATTTCAGAATTTCAGGGTTCTAAGAGTCACTGTCTCCCAGGCAGGAGGGAAGTTTTTCCCAAGCCCCAATCCCGCCAATAGTTCACATGACTTAATCAATATCCCCAGGCATCCAGAACCAGCTGATGTTTATTAGACCCAGGCAATGAAGTGGATTTGAAAAGCAGAGTGTCGAGGAAACAGTCATCTTCACAATTGCTGCTCCACAGACTTCCTTCTATCTCTCTTCTTTTTCCCATTACTCCTTAAATTTTTTTAAAATTTTCTTCAAATTTTTATTTATTTAATTAATTAAGATTATTTTTTCATGGTTACATGATTCACATTCTTTCCTTCCCTCTCCTCCTTCCTCCCTGCACCCAGAGCCAATGAGCAATTGCACTTACTCTTTAAATCTTGTTTTGTCTCTTTGGTTTGGTTTGGTTGTGCCCTGTCCACCCCTGCTTATACAGGCTGGCGACTGATGAAGATATTAGCTGGGGCTAGTTACAAGATGAAACAGGGTAAATATAAAGGAGTCAGGAGATATGAGTTCAAATCCTACCTTCTTGATTTGGAACCAGGTATCTAATTCTTCTTGACTTTGATTCCTTTGTATGTAAAATGAGTAATCAGACTGGATTAAATGATTTCTAAAGTCCCTTGTAGCATTAAATCTAAATATAGGATTCTATTATATAACCAGTATTGGAAAAAGGAATCTACAAATGAAAGAATATTTGTCAAGTCCTTGGATAGAGTGCAGGGTCTGGAGTTAGGAAGCCTCTTCCTGAGTTCTAGGATGGCCTCAGACACTTACCAGCTGTGTAACCCTGGGAAAGTTACTTAATCTTGTTAGCCTCAGTTTCCTCATCTGTAAAATAAGTTGGAGAAGGAAGTGGCAAGCCACTCTAGTATCTTTGCCAAGAAAACTCCAAATGGGGTCACAAAAAGTCAAAGATGACTGAAAAATGACTGAACAATAACAAAATCACAAATTGAATTGTACCTTGAAGTGCTACATTGGTTATCATTATTCTAAAGAGATGCAAAAAATGTATTTTTAAATGCCATTGTATTTGGGTTTTTTAAAGGTTAAAGATTTTTAGAAGTCTAAAAGGAAAAAAGAGGAAAAGGACATTATAAACAGAGAGAAATATTCTACATAACTAGGAATAATGTGAGTGCCAAGATGATTTAATTTTTAACTGATCTATTTATATTGAATTCAATTAACCTAAGTCAAATCTCAAATTCATGAAAGCACCATTCTTTAAAAGGTATGATTTTTAAAATCACACACACACAAGGGCCATGCCATCTCTTGTCACACACTCCATCGTGCTATTTTCTAATATGACAAGGAACGCGAAAGATATTTCAAGCACAAATCTAAATCAACACCACTTAAGTCTCTCATATGATTGCAAGTATTACCCATATGATTGCAGTCATCCTTTTGCTAGAACGAATTCTCAGATAAACCCATCACTAGATTTTCCTCATGCCATGAGTGCTTTGGCTAATGCTAAGCTGTCCACATTTTATAAACCATACAGATCTTCCTGGGAAAGCAGTTTTTTGTTGTTAATGTTAAAAAAAAAAGCTTTCTTTTACTATAAATACCACTGTGGCTAATTTAGATTAGTTTGTTTAATAAGTTAACTGGGTTGAAGCAATTTCATTGTCTAAGCAAATCTTTTAAAAATGCTTAGTTTACGGCATGGAAAATAGTGTCTATATTTAGCTGAAGTTTTTGAAGCTCCTTATATGGTTGTAGCAAAACCATAAATTATCAATATTAGAGGTAGATTTGCTTGTGCAATCTAAGGTTCTTGAAAAATATCTTCTAGGCATTAGGTATAGTATGACTATAAAAATTTCTTTTGGCAATAAAAATAGGGGCAGCTGGGTGGATAGAGAGCCAGGCCTGGAGTTGGGAGGATCTTGATTCAAATCTGGCCTCAGATACTTCCTACCTGTGTAATTCTGGGCAAGTCACTTAACTCCTATTGCCTAGCTCTTACCACTCTTCTCTTTTGGATTTTATGCTAAAATGGAAGAGAAGTCTTTTTAAATAAATGAATAAATAATATGTAAATATTATAAGCATAAAGTAAAAACAATCATTTAGGAGGAACCTATTATGTGCCACGCACAGTGCTGGAGATAAAAAGATAAAACTGAAACTTTCCCTGTCCTCAAGGAGTTTCCAATCAACCAGGGGAGCCAACAAGAACAAAAGAAAGTGCATGCAAAGCATACACAGAAATTTAAGTACAGAATTAACTACTGTACTTCAGGTTATTGATTATTCAGGTTACTGATTGCCTAAGACATGTGGCTTTAATCTTTTCCAATCCATGGATAAAGAGCCATGTGGACATCACACTCCCTGTCTCTGTGGTGCCATGAGGCTCTGGAAAAGAATAGGTACGAAAATCTTACCAAAGAAAGCATCAAGAATTGTGTTTTCTGATGAGGACTTAGCCTTTGTCTGACTCACAGCAGCCTCTCAAGTCAAAAACAGCCCATTTCTAAAATGTTATTAACTAGAAAAATGATTTCTTGGAGTCCAATGCAACCTGAGCAATGTCTGAGCAGGGACTGGGAGCTTTGAAAACCCCAAAGTCAGTGCATTTAGAAGAACTAAAGAAGTCACCGTTCTCTAGGGTATGTCTTCTTAGGAATATGCTTGGGGATTGCCACTTCTACCTGGGCTTAAAGCCTTATGATCCCAAGTCATTCATTTTCTTTTTTATTGGAATAGATATGCAATTTCCTTAGTATAAAGCATTCCTGATGAATAGGAAATACCTTCTATTAAATCAGATTAGCACCAGTTCTGAAATTATAGACTTAAAGTCTTGTGTGGGGCATTGAAACATTATGATCTGCTCAGGATTAGAGAGCCAGTATATGTCAGAGATAGGATTTGAATCCTGCCTCTCACATCACTGATAATCTTAGGCAATGTCTCCAGGTACTGGTGGGATTTAGCTAGGAAATTATTAAGTCCACCATATAACTATATTAAATGACAAAGACATAGTTCCATGGGATGGAGCTCCTATCTTTATTATTGGGATGTTGTAAGGGTTACCTCCAACCCCAGACAGTAGATTTAGCATGAAGGATTGGTTTTCCCTATGTTCTATTGTGATATTCTATCACTACCTGATACTCTAAAGATGGACCTGGACCTGTAAGCACAATGTGTGGACCAATTACTGGAGTGACTCATAGAAAATCCCAGATCCAAAGCTAGAATCCTAGTTAATAGGATGCCAGCCAGCAAAATTAGTGTACAATAAAGGTCTTTCTTTGGGAATCAAATCTTTTCTCAGGTCTATGAACTTGGGAATACCCAGTGCTCATCAGTGGGACTTGAGGAACTTTGGATGCTAGAAAAACTGCAGAGAAGTTTTGGCTATTTATCACATCAATCTCTTTTTACAAAGATCACTGTTTTTATTGAATCTCTAGTCCTTAGGAAGCTAATTAGAAAACCTGAGACTTGAATCCAGATAACAGATTTAGAGCCAGACAAAAGTCAACTAGTTCAATCTCTTTATTTTAAGGACAAGAGAACTAAGGGAAGATGAAGAGACTTACCCAAGGATATTCAAGTACTAAGTAGCAATATTTTGGGAGCTGACTTTACAATGAGTTCTTTTCTCTGCAAGGGGATGCCATCCCTTGGTCTCAGATTGATAGGAAAGTTCTAAAGATTTTTTTTTCCAGCTTAGCAGGAAACTCTCAGATATCCTCTTTCCCAATATGGATTGGCTTGATTGTTTTGTTCTCCATTTTACTGACTACTTGGCCAAAAGTTCCCTTTCTGTTTCTGCTTGCCCTCACCACAGTTTTCTGGAAGCTTATTAAAATGTTCCAATGAAGGAAAAAAAAAACTAGACTTGTTTAGTCTACAAAATCAAGGTCAGATTCATTTGTTTTGATGATTTGGATTTGGTATTATTGGAAAGATAATTTTAAATAATATAAAAGGAATGGGCACTTACAATAAACCCTACTATCTTTGACAAATTGGGAAGGTGAAGGAATGAATGAATGAATGCCAAAGTGTTTATTAAGTGCTTATTTTAGGTCAGGTGCTGTTTAAAAGGAATGACTCAATTATAGTTAAAATGTTTTTAAAAAATAAATTGAGCTCTTTTTCCAGTACATACACAAAGTAAAGAAATAATTGGTTTTTGAAAATTTTCAATTATGCCTATAGTGAACGAACATCTCAACTTTTTATGGGCCAGAGTCATCATTAGGGTGGGACAGCCAGGACTCTTTCTAAGGTACAAACATTGAAAAGTATGTACTTTCTTACTCTCATGGTGCAGAGACTTCCACCCCTGCATTTCTAGCCTCATGTTCTTCCATCTGTGTGTACCCCTGTGGGGAATGGAGGAGATGAACCTCAAGAGAGGGTGAAGGAACACAGACACTGGCAATGAAAGAGACATCTTTACCTATATTAGATTATCTCTCCCTAAATCGTCAGGGTCACAAGCTGCACTCTCTGGAGGTTTCTACCATCTCTTCCCAGCTGTTAAGACTCCTAGTTATAGAGCTATCCAGGACAGTGTAATTTCAAGGAAAGAAAACCTATTTTAATGTTTTTATTGGTGTATTATTTTATTTTTTTACATCACCATGGTTTCCCTCCTTATGTCTCCCCTTTCTCTTCCCAGAGAGCTATTCCATATGTTGTTATTGCTCAGTCATTCAATCATGTCCAGTTTTTTGTGACCTGAAGACCACAGCATGCTGATACTGTCCATTAGGTTTTCTTGGCAAAGATTACTGGAATGGTTTGCCATTTCCTTTTCCAGTAGATTAAGGTAAGCAGTTAAGTAATTTGCCCAGGGTCACAGAGATAGTGAGTACCTGAGGCCACATTTGAACTCAGGTCTTCTTGACTCCGGGCCCAATACTCTATCCACCTAGTTCCCTATTCCATATAACAAATTCCATATATTGCATATAACAAATAATATTTTTAAAGTTAAGTATAAAAGATTGGCTAACATGAGAGAAAAGAAAAATGATAAATGTTGGAAGGGATGTGGAGAAACTGGGATGCTAATACATTGTTGGTGGAGTTGTGAACTGGTCCAACCATTCTGAAGAACAACTTGGAACTATACACAAAGGTTTATGAAACTATGCATGCCTTTTGACATAATAATACTGCTACTAGGTCTGTATTCCAAAGAGATCAAAGAGGGGGGAAAGGATGTATTTGTACAAAATATTTATAGCAGCTCTTTTTACTGGGGATGCCTATCAACTGGGAAATGGCTATACAGTTGTGGCATATAATTGTGATGGAATACTATTGTGCTATAAAAATGATAAGCAAAATAGTTTTGGAAAAACCTGGACTTATATGAACCTATACAAAGTGAAATAAGGATAATCAGAAGAATGCTGTACATAATAACAGCAATATTGTAAGAGTGATTAACTCTAAGAGACTTGGCTACTCTCATCAAGATAATTATCCATGATAATTTCTTATTTTATTATAATTGTTCCAGATTATATGTCATTATAATTTCTTANACTTGCAGCAAATATGCAGTCAGGAAAAGTTAAATTCCCACACTGACCATGTTTAACAACACGTATCTCATTCTGTAATATGGAGTCAATCTTCATCCTTAGTCCTCAAGTCACCACTGGTGAGTCTTTCAAAGCTGGCCATTTTAGAGTGTTGTTATTATATAACTTGTTCTCTTGGTTCTGCTCACTTCATTTTGCATGAGCTGATAGAAACCTTCCCACACAAATCAATACTTTTGTGCAATTTCTTATTGCACAATACTATTCCATTGCATTTTTTTAAACTCTTGTACTTCGGTGTATTGTCTCATAGGTGGAAGATTGGTAAGGGTGGGCAATGGGGGTCAAGTGACTTGCCCAGGGTCACACAGCTGGGAAGTGGCTGAGGCCGGGTTTGAACCTAGGACCTCCTGTCTCTAGGCCTGACTCTCAATCCACTGAGCTACCCAGCTGCCCCACCATTGCATTTTTATATTATAATTTATTGAGCCACTTTACTTTAGAATTCCAAAGAAATTCATATGCCTCATCTAAAAACTGGCCCCAATAACTGTTCATGGCTACTGAGGTCTTTTCTAACTAAAATTAAATTATTCTTTGATTCATATGCTAAATCAAATTATTCTTATCTATTCATCATAGTTGACCTAATAGAACTACTATACTGAAATTTTACTAATCAAAAATGGAGCATAATATCTTACAAAGAATTATCTTTTCGTAATTCAGTTTTGCTGTTTTTTCTTTTAGTTTTTTAAATACATATTTATTTCATTAAATATTTCCCAATTACACATAACATTTTTAACATTCATTTAAATTTTTTTCTTAAACTTTAATATACTCAAATTTCAGAATTGAATCCATATCAAATCAAAGAAGCAAGTTCACCCTCTGGTCATAGAAATATCAAGTAGCAAAGAGGACAGCGGGGCTGGCTGAGGAGTCAGGAAGACAAAATACTAACTATATGACTTTGTTAAGTCCCTTGATATTTCCAGGTAATTTGCTAAGACATTAAGATGCAGAAAAGGTATGGATCTATATTGGCTGACAGAGTTCCTCATCAGAAGTTTCCTATACTGATAAAAATCATAGGAGAAAATAAAAGATACATTTAGGCTATAGACTCATTTTATTCTTAAAATCTAATACACATATCTTTATAAACATACATTCACACAGTTACAATTACGTTTAGGCATCAATATTTAGGATTAACTTATCATCTCTAGATACTTTCCATTTCAGGTAGGCAAAACCCAGCCAGACTGGAGATATACTAATGAACATGGAATCCTCTTGCATTATATCTGTGTTATTGCTATGTCCTGTCATTCTCCTTCTTCCACCTTACACTAGATAATGAGCTGGATTAGGGTAGGAGTCATGTTTTGTTTCATTTTGATGCACCAATTTGACAAGCATTTATTAACTCCTACTATATTTATAGTAGTATTGTAGATACAGAAAGATACAAAGACCAAACTAAAAGTAGCCCCTTTTCGATAAAGACCTTACACACCAAGATGTGAAAATGCCATTTAAACAAATCAGCAAAAGTCTTTTTTGGGGAAGAGAATATGAGAAACATTAACCACTGGTGGGACTGAGAAAGTCCTCATTTAAGAGGTGGCCCCTAAGCTTACACTGTAAGGAAACTAGGGATTCTAAAAAAGCAGAGGTGAGGGAGGAAAACATTTGAAACACATGGGAAAGTCTGGGCAAAGACCCAGATGTGGGAAATGGGATGTAGAATAAAGGCCAGTTTGCTGTAATGCAGAAGGAATAAAGGAAAATACTGGAGAATCAGTTTGAAAAAAGAGAATAATACCAGATTGGCAATGGCTTCAGAGAATTTTATTATTTCTTCCAAGGAAAACAGAAGCCACTGAGACCTTTTTGATCAGGGAAGTGACAAGGTCAAAATTTTGCTTTAGTTATCTCAGTTTGGCAAGTGTGTGGATGATGGATTAGACAAGGGAAAGATGAACAGCTAACATTTTCATATCATCTACTAAGGTTTGAGAGCCTATTACATATATCGTTTTAGCCTCACAAGAACCCTGTGAAGTAGGTGCTATTATTATTCCCATTTTACAGATGAGGAAACTGAAGCAGACAGTGTTTAAGTGACTTGCCCAAGGTCAGAACACCAGTGTCTAAGGCAGGATTCAAACTCAAGTCTTCCTGACTCCATGTCTATCCACCCTATCACTTAGCAATTAGGGGGATATTTCAATATTTCAGGTGAATAGTGATGAAGCCAGGTGAGTGATGAGAAGAAGAAGGTATATGGTATGGTGGAGTTACAGGAGACTAAACCTATTAACTGGATATAAGTTGTGTAAAGGAGATGGAAGAGTTAAGGGTGACTAAGAGAACCTGCATGATTGGAAGGATGTAATAACAGAACTAGATTTAAATAGATGATTGGGGTAAGGTGAGAAAAGGGCCATTTGGGGCATTTGGATTTAGAGATGCCTGTGAGACACAGAGGTTGCAGTGTAACAAGTGAGTAAGGCAGCTGATGAGGTGGATCTGGAGATAAGGAATGGATTTATAGTTTCAGGAGTCATCCATACAGAAATGGCAAACTAAACTCATGAGAGCTGCTGATATCAATAGGAAAAGACGACTGCCAAAAAAAAGTATTCTGTATGTGGAACAATATTCTGTTCACAGGAGGTGCGCAATAAAAGTTGAAATTTTAAATTATGTATGTATGTATGTATGTATGTGTGTATCTATCTAACTATCTATCTATCATCTATCTAATGTGGGTCTCAACAAACATTTTAGTTATTCAAATTAAGTAACTCAAGAGAAGGGCGACTGAAAGAATATAGGGCTAGAGTCAAGAGAATTGGGTTCAAAACTCATGTTAGACACCTATGTGTGTTTCATAGGTATTCATGACTAACTCAGCTAACTTCTTAAATTTTTTATCTATAAAATAGGGCTCACAACTATCCAACTAAAGGGATAGTTAGAAGGAAAGTCTTTTGTGAATCTTAATTGCTACATATATGAAAGCTATAACTTTCAAAGGATAGATCTGATTATGCCACTCTACTTCAAAGGCTTCCATTGCTAGCAATATAAAGGGTAAATTCTTTAAGCTGGTATTAAAGATCCTATATAATTTGACTTTAATCTACATTTCTAGTCTTCTCTGGCACTAGTTTCCTCAATGTATTTTATATGATTCAAATAAATTGAATTATTCATTATTCATCCACTCCATTCTATTTGTTCATATTGTTGTTCAATCTACTTTAAATCCTCCCTGTTCTAGAAGCCCTATTCAAATGCAATTTTCATCAAGAAAATTTTCTAAATGGAAGAATTAGGACCTTATTTCTCTCTCTTCTAAACACACTTCTTCTTACAAGAAGCCCCTCATCTTCACCTTTTGGTCTCCTCGGCTTCCTTCATGGAACAGATAAAATCCCACCTTCTACAGGAACCCTTTCTAAATTTCAGTTCCTTTTTCTATGTTGATTATTTTTCAGTTCATTCTGATAGAGTGAACACTTAAATATTTTAGTTGGATCTAACTAAGATTAGATAAAGTAAATTTAAAGAAGTGCTAAGTATTATGCTATGGGAAAGCTTGCTATGTCTATGAACCAATAGTTATTATTATCTATATTGAGAATATATTTTTATTGAAGAACTATGGTGTTGAAGAACAAATAAAACTCCTTTGTTAGACATTTAAAATCTTTCACATCCTGATCCCAACTCATCTCTTCAGCCTCTCTGGGCTTCTTACAGTCCTTCACAGAAAATTCCTCATGCATCTGCACTCACTGGTCCATGAATGCAATTCTTTCCCACTTCTTTCACTTGGGATCTCTAATTCTCTCTCTCTTTTTCTAAACTCTTTTAAAACTTTTTAAAAAACTCTTAAACTTTTCAAATCTTTTCTCTTAGAATTGATACTAAGTATTGGCTCCAAGGCTGAATTGTGGTAAGGGCCAAATAATTAGGGTTGTGACTTGCCCAGAATTAAGGAAGGGTCTAAAGCCAAATTTGGACCCAGGTCCTAGATTCTTTATCCACTAAGTCACTTGCTGCTCTTCTAATTCCCTTTAAAATTCAGTTTATGTTCCTGCTTCTATATAAGGCTTTTTTCTGATCCCTAGCTGCTAGTGTCTCTCCATCACAATTACTTTGCATTTATTTTATGTAAATGTTATCTCCTCCACTGGAATAGAAAGTTCCTGAAAGAAGAAATTTTCATTTTTGTCTCTGTATCCCTATCACTAAGCACAGTGCCTGGTCCATCACTAGCCCTTATTAAGTGCTAATTGTGACTGGCATGTGCAAAACATTATGCCAGCAGCCCAAGGGGATGCAGTCTATATAAGATACAGTCAGTGCCCTCAGCAAGACTGTTTGACATCATTAGGAGACTAAACATTCCATACAGATAAAATGAGATCAAAGTTTAAAGATCACATATGTTTGGATGGTTAGCTTTTGTAAATGAGTCAATAAAACCTTCTAACCAAAGGAATTTAGCCAATGAACAAGAAGTCAAAATTCAGCATCTTTGTTCAATACAGGATGTGGGAGGTGGTCATGCATCAGATTCTTTTAGATCAGTCTGAGATTTGAAAAGCTTTGGTCATGACCTATAATAGCCTGAAAATGAGTAGAAAGAAAAATTGGGAGGTGTTGGGAAGAGGAGATAGGACACTTTTCTTCTTACTATAAGTGAGCATGACATAACCTTTGCAGCCTGAGTGACAGGTTGAAGTAGCTTTCGAGAGTCGACCAATTGCTATGGATACTCCCTGATAATGTGTGGAAGTCTGAGATTCCCATGTGGTATCCATCACATATTTTTGTCTAGCAGTATAAAGAAATAGGTTTCTATCTTAAAAGAGATATAGTTTCAGGAAATTATTGCTAAGTATCCAAAATTCAAAGATTCATTTGCAGATTTGGACATAGGACCCTAAAGGGAAACTCTGAGGCTATTGAAGCTTTTGCTAAAACCTCAATGACTCTGGGAACAGTCTTTTTTGGACTTAATCATACATCTGCCCCTTCTCATCACCCGAGTCTTTAGATTGCCTCATTTAAATGACTCACTTCCTACCCTTTTGGACTCACTGTTGTGAACACAACCATCCTCTATTCCCTGAAATATTTTCCTGAAACCACATCTCTGGAGTGTCATAGAAGACATATTACACAATAATGACCAAAGAGAAGATCAATTTCCTATACTACAATTTTCTCCAAAGACTCCTAATTACAAATGTTGTTGTCACTAATGACACTCAAGACACAAAAAACCATAGAGTCTAGCCATCATCTACAATAATTTCAAAAAGATTGGCCTCATCATCCATGCTGAAAAGCAGAGGTGGATGCAAGATACAGTTGCTTATATTATGACATACATTTGGATGTATCTGTGTTTGAGTTAATCCATCACTGTGTATATCTTGGACATGCATTGGAGGTAGACAATGTATTGCATTCAGAAATGAAAAGGAAGGGACTGGGAAATTAAACATTTCTTTGAAGTCTCCCAAGCCCTTGCATGGGCAAAAGTCCATCTATTTAATACCAGTATTCTTCTGGTAATGCTCCATGACTGTAAATCATTGGAAGTCATGATTTGGAAGAATCAAATTACAAGTAAAAAGGAGCATGTTGAATGTAATACCAACCTGCATATGACAGATGACATAAAAGAAACCATCAAGGACATGTATAAAAGGAAAGGATGTCAATTATTCATGAATCATTATGGGGAAAAAACTACTTAGAAGAGAAAAGAAGGAAATATATACTTAGAAAAAACTGTGACAGAAGTTTGGTTTCATACACAATCCTTTCTTTCTGGTCTCCTCTATGGTTATGACAAAAATAGACTGAAAATGAGTGGAAAGAAAGGTTGGGAGGTGTGAAGAAGACATAGGAAGCTTTTCTTCTTAACAGATGCTGGTAAGCCCATTTATTAAATTCCTGATACTCATTTCGTCAACCCCTAAAACAAATGATGAAATTTGAAATTCCGTGATTTAAATGAAGTAAAAACCCTAAAAATGAATAATATAGGACATACAAAGCTAGGTATTCCATGTATTTAGCTGTATAATTATGCAGATTAGAGGAAGAAAGGTTAATAATACTTGCTACTTGTGGATTCAAATATCAGTAGATTTCAAACTTTGGAAAAAAGTCATAAAAATCAGATCAATAAGCCAGCTGAGAGAGATGAGTAGATATGTGTGTCTTTGGATATGTACATGTATTCATTAGGGTCTAAATTGTTATATTGGTTAAATCATTTTATTTATTTATCTATAATTTTACTACTGATCTATAAAACTTAGGCTCATTATTGGCAAGTCCAAATATATATATATATGCATATATACACACATATGTATTATACATGTATATTATAGATAGATGTGTAAACAATACATTACATTGATTAAAACACCATTATTGTTACTGTCACTATATATCCACATATGGTTTTTAGGAAGTATTAGTGCAATTTTAGGTTATTAAAGCCTTAAAATGGTCTGAGACTTTTAGGATACCCTGTGTTTATATGAATATATATGTAAATCTATTTGTAGACATGAAATCTGCAAGCATGATTGGGTAGAAAGTGAGAATAATAGTATATTTCATCTTGGTGGACCTTGGTTTAAAATTTGTGACTTTGCTCCTTATCTTTGTGAACTTGGACTTTTTATTTTCTGCCTCTATCAGTTTCCTTATCAGAAAAAAAATGGTGGAACTCTCTTCTGGCTTCTAATTCATGAATTTAGTAGAACATTCTTACATAGAATAATAACAATAAAAAACTTAAATAAGAATTGAAAGTTTATAGAATACTTTGCATATATTATTTTTTCATTTGATTCTCACAATAATCCTGAGAGGGAGGTAGTAGGCCTATAATTATCCCCATTTAACTTATCAGTGGTGAATAGGCATTCAAAGAAGTTGTGATTTGCCTAAGATAAATGGCAAATAGGACAAAATTCATTTTCAGAAGGCTTAAAAAGAAGAGATTTAAACAATCCAGCACCATTATTCGCAAGAAATTCATTTCCAAATTTCTCACAATAACTTCCAAAAATCACTTGCTATTTTATGCAAAACACTAAAGAAGAATACAAGATAATTATCTAATTCCAAGAGTCTTTCTAAGGGACAAAATCAAATCAATTTTCTTCAAGTTAAAGATGAGAATCCTATACAATTTAGTTAAGAAACATCAATTTGTGCATTATATTTGAGTGGTTTTCATAAAATCACCAGCATTCTGATATACGGCATGTGTCAGAAGTAGAAGGAGATTGAAGATGAACAAAAGGCATCTGAGCCTAGAGTAGAGACAAATTTGTCCACAGTACTTTTTAGCAATACATTTATGAAAGTCGCCTTTACAAGGTTACCCTTTATTGTTTTATTTTTGAAGAGCTCTTTTTCCATACTGGGGATGTCAGGAAAGAACAGACTAGTATGAGAGTTATACTGAGGTGCTGCAGAATTTCCAGGACCCAGGAGCTGTAGGAGGACACCAGAGTAAGAAATCCTGCTGTTGTTTGCTCATACAACTGTGACCAGGAGAATCATCAAAGCCTCCTGGAGTGCTCTCTGGGCATTGGGTGGTCACTTGTTATGAGTTATACAATCTCACCTCCCCTTGGCCAAGAGAAGGAATGTTTATCTTAGAATTTTGAACTTTCAGGTTTGCTTTCATTCAGTCTGAGAGTGAAGAGAGTAAAAGAAATGTCAACCGAAAGGGGTTTGGACAGTGATTGCAATGTTATATTCTAATGGGTTTATCTCATGCTTCTTGCATTTACCATGATTTTACTCATTTAACTGAATTACTTCTATATCCATGACTTTGAGGTCTGAGTGAATATGAGCATCTCGTGTCCACCCAAGAGCATGGGGGAAAATGGGCCAATTATAGAGAACTGAGCATCATGGAGGATAGAGTCCTGATCTTGGAGATGAGAAGGATGTGGGTTTGAACTCTGCCTGAGGCACTTAGCTATGGGATTCTAGGGAAGCCATTATAAGATCTCTGGGGTTAAAGATATCCATTTGTAACATGAGAGGTTTGGAATTGATAGATTCAAAGGCTTAAATCAACTCTAAATCAATATTTCCATGTACAGTTGGGTTTAAAAAGTGTCTTGAACTAGGAACAGCCTTGTGGGATCCCACGGAGCAAGGTTAGGGTGCTTGTCTGGTGTTTCCATAAGCTATGACATGGGTGAGAGAATAGCAGAACTGTTACACTTAAGAGTACACCTAAACAAGACATATTTCACTTTGAGGTTTCACTCTAACAATCTAAAAAATGGTGAGAATGCAAATAACAGAAGTGCATTGGATTTTGAGTAGTTTTGGAATTACCAGTATTATAAGGCTTTTCAAACTGATTATAGAGAATTAAGTAGTGAGTGGGGTTTTCTTAGCAAAGATATTGAAGGGCTTTGCCATTTACTTCCTCTTTTGAACAAAATCTAACTCATAAATGTCCTCTTGTGATGTGTTACTATTACATAGGACTGAACATAATATTTGAGATTTGATATACAGAGAACAGCAAGACTCCCTGCCTATAGGATTAATGAAAACCACTTTGCAAAAACTTAAAGTACTAACTACATAAATATCAGATTGGTATTATTAATGCTTTTTATTATCACCTTCTATATCTAAGATATTGCTTTGGACTTCTGGGTCACACTACTGATCCACATTGACCTTTTAGAGCAGTGATTCCCAAAGTGGGCGCCACCACTCCCTGATGGCCAATCCAGGGAGGCGGTGATGGCCACAGGTGCATTTGGGGGCGGTGAATAACTGTAAGGGGGAGGTGATAGTATGTGACAGGGGTGCTAAGTAATATTTTTTCTGGAAAGGGGGCGGTAGGCCAAAAAAGTTTGGGAACCACTGTTTTAGATCATGAAAATCTCAAAATTCTTTTCATTCAAGGCATTTGGAAGCATTGACCCTGTTCTTTATTTCTACAGTTGCTATAATTGATCCCAATTATATAACATTACATTCATCTGAATTAAATAGCTTCCCATTGTTTTGGCTGTGGTGATAGTTTTGGATCCTGATTCTGTCATATGATATGTTGCCACCTGCAAATTCAATATGCCTTCATCATATCACTGATAAAAAGCAGCAGGGGCACTTTAATATAGACTTATTTCAAGTTGACTTTGATTTGTTATTGCTTATTTTTAGAGTTCAATCATTCCACCAGATCTAAATGCACTTAAGTGTGCTATGATCTAGGTACATGTCTCCATCTTGTTCAGGAGTGCATGAGAGACTTTGTCAAATGCTTTGCTGAAATCCTGGTTATGTCTATGAACTCTTCCCAATGAAAAAATATCATTTTTTCTCCCACTTCTTGATTCTCATTAAGTCCCTCTAAATTTTCCTGAGGTTCTAGCTCTCCTTTTTCATTTTTCATACTGATGAAAATATCTCCTGCTGCTTTTAACCAGTTGATTGGATTACAGAAACCTCCATGAAGCAGAGTGGGCCAAAGACTTTGCCAGCTCTGCATTAGTGGACAGATGTGAGAGAGAATAATATTTTCCCTGTTGGTGCTTTTGGAGCTACAAAAAATAAAAATTATTTCATGACTATTTGCTAAGCCTTCAAACTCTGTTAGATATGAACATAAGTAGACAAGAACAGAAAAGCAATTTTTTTTAATGGAAACAGTAATCAGGACAGCAGAGAGAGAGAGAATCTCTCACTACTTCTGGATTTGGGAACACCAGAAGGACACATAAGCTTTGTTCTGCCAAGATACTTCTTCCTTTGTCAACAGCATATGGTATGCAACTTAGGTACAATCAGCTGAAGAGAAAAAAAAGAAATATCTGAGTGCCCACTTTCACAAGGTGTAATAGCCAGAATAGGGAGAGATGTGCAATGCTAAGGTAAAAGGATTTTTTTTTCATTTTTGGATATAAAATGTTAACCTATAGAGGTAAAAATGTATTTTTCTAGTTATAAATATTTTTTAAACCCTTACCTTCTGCCTTGGAACCAATATCCAAGGCAGAAGAGTGGTAAGGACTAGGCAATGGGGGTTAAGTGACTTGCTCAGGATCACACAGCTGGGAAATGTCCAAAGCCAGATTTGAACCTAGGACCTCCCATCTCTAAGCCTGGTTCTCAATCCACTGATCTACCCAGCTGCCCTCTCTAGTGATAAATATGTTGAAAATATGAGTGATCATTAATTGCAAAAATGATTAATAAAGCCTAGAATGGAAACATACAAAGTAGAGTTTAAAATCTGCAGTGATGTTTGGTTTATTTGGAATTATCAAGAAATAAGATGTTTTAAGTGAATTTTCCTTATAATTGAAGCTAACCTCTTTAAGAATCAAAGTTTTTTTTAAACTGATTTAACCATTTTAGATAATTTTTCCTAAAAATATTCTACATTTGGACATATCCAAAAATATATTTTACTCTTTTCTTGATATGTCTTGGTTATATTTATGAATCTTATTAACAATACTGTGCTTCAATAGAATGGTGTTATTGAAGTGTAGCAGGGAGGTTTCCCCTCAACTCCAAATTCTCCCATGAGCACTTCTATGTTTCCCTAGCTGTCAGCTATCATTAGCTTTTCTTCTACATCTTATTCAGTTAAAGGCTGAAATGATCATCTTTTAATGGATAGGGGCTATTGGCTTCTTTACTTCTGTAGTTCCTTCAGGTCCTAAAACAGTTCTCTGCATAGACTCAGCATTTGGTAAATGCATGAAATCAGATGAGAAAATTTCTTGGAATTATGTATAAATTAATATAAAATGTAATGTTTATAGCTTTACACAAAATATATTATTTAACTGCCAAAATAGCCTACTGTGGTTTGATTTTCCTCATTTTATAAAGATGGTAACTGAAGCTTAAAGATGTTAAGTAACTTATTCATTAGGAGTCATTTATGTAGCTCAGTGGATTGAGTCTGGCTTCAGGAAAACCCAAGTCCAAATCTGGCCCATGTGAATCTGGGCAAATCCCTTAACCTCTGTTTTCCTTAATCCACTGAAGAAGGAAATGGCAAACCACTTTGATATCTTTACTAAAAACAAACAAACAAACAAACATGATCAATAATGGAATTCTAAGGTCCACAAAGTCACAAAGACTTAGATGTGACTGAACAACAATGACTTCAACTTATCCAGGTTCCCACAACTAATGAGTTTGGTTTTGTTTTACTTTTTTCCATTTAATAATTTTTATTTTTTAGAAAAGTTAACATGGTTACATGATTCATGCTCTTACTTTCCCCTTCATCCCCCCCACTTCCCCTCCCCCCACCATAGCCGATGCGTATTTCCACTGGTTTTAACATGTGTTAAAGATCAAGACCTATTTCCAAATTGTTGTTAGTTGCATTGGTGTGGTAGTTTCGAGTCTACATCCCCAATCATGTCCTCCTCAACACATGCGTTCAAGCAGTTGTTTTTCTTCTGCATTTCCTCTCCTGCAGTCCTTCCTCTGAATGTGGGTAGCGTCTTTACCATAAATCCCTCAGAATTGTCCTGGGTCATTGCATTGCTGCTAGTACAGAAGTCCATTACATTCGATTGTACCACAGTGTATCAGTCTCTGTGTACAATGTTCTTCTGGCTCTGCTCCTCTCACTCTGCATCAACTCCTGGAGGTCTTTCCAGTTGAATTCAAACCCAGTTTCCAGTCTTACCTGATTTTCTCCCTCCCAACCTATTTTCAACAAGTAAAAGTCAAGAAGCACTGTGTAAAGGCTACAGATCCTCTTATATGACATAAACTGTTTTCAGGGAATCAATGGGTTTCTGACAAGTATTTTGGCCTTTTGAAATTACTGCTGGATTCCCATTTATGATGTTGATAAATATGATTGATGTCACTTCTTGAGAAGTGAAATATTGCTTCGGAAATGTATTTCTATTTAGTTTTGCAATATTTTGCCAAATGGATGCCTGTCCTACTCTAATGTCCTGCATCCTTCCACTCTTTTGCTAATTCCATGAGGGCAGGAATTGCTTCCTTTTTGTCTTTATGTCCCTGGTACTTTGAATATAGTAGGCAATATAGTAGGCAATGAGCCACACTCCAGTTATTATTAAAGTTAAAGTAGAAATTTTTCCTTTCTGTTAGTAGGAAAAACATAATCCATCTCAACAATTAATGGAAGTGGTTTTGCTTAAAAGTTAGCAATATCTTTTTATTTGGATAATATTTTATACATTACAAAGTGCTTTCAAGTGTATGTACACATGCTTGGTGGAAGTACATAAGGCTTTTCTTATTGTAATTTCTTGAGTCTCTTAGGTACCAGAAAGAATGGGAAACAACAAGCTTAGATATCTTTTGCACAACTAACAACAACAATTACAAAGTTGCATGACGTCCCTGTAATGTTATTAAAAATGAGAAGTGGAAAAGGGTCACCACAGACCAGAGAGTGAAGGTTTAGATGTCATGTGGTCCAAAACTTAATTGGGGAGGGGATTCCCAAGAGCCATGTTTTGATAACATTGAGAGAAGATGTAAAGAAAGAGCTGAAGTTTATAAATCCACAAATCCCCTGAAGATAACATTTTATTTGCATGTGATTTTCTAAGATAATAAAAGGAAGACTTCTCAGGGTGGTGGAGAAGTGCTATCTTTGAAGTAGAAGCTGAAGGTGATGAGTCCTTGATCCCAAAATACTTGGCAGGGAGCAATGGTGATGGTGGCTGCACCATGGACAGATCTTGTGAGCTTGGCAGGTCCAGATTTGAGTGCCTTCTTAATCCTTGTTTGGAAGCAAGGAATTCGGTGTGGGCTACTAGTTTGCACATGCCAGGTTCGATGAGCTGGGTAGACTGGGTCCAGAATACAACCTGATAGTTTACACAAATATACCACTCACTAAAATGGGCTATTTCCAACATACTGCTTTAGTGCCAATGTAAAGTGCTGATTATTCTAGAAGGTGAGCAAATAGCCACTTCTTAGGAAATTAAGTGCATAAACTTCATACAAAAAGAATCCTGAAAATGGATAATGGGTCTAAATCCTCAGCTTGGCTCCTTGTTTCCAGTTGTTTGACCTCAAACAAAATCTTTAACCTCTCTTTGTCTGTTTCCTTACTTACAAAATAAGTGGGCTGACCTGACTGAATTCTAAAATCCCTTCCAGCCTTAAATGATGATTTAAAAAAAAAAGGCATTACAGGAAACTAGGTGGCTCAGTGGATTGAGAGTCAGGCTCAGAGATAGGAGGTCCAGGATTCAAATCTGGAATCAAATACTTCCTAACTGTGTAACCTGAGCAAGTCACTTTATCTCCATTGCGTAGGCCTTGCCACTCTTCTGCCTTGGAACCAAACCAGTATTGGTTCTAAAATAAAAGGTAAGAGTTAAAAAAAAGAAAAGAAGACATTTAAAAGACATAACTCTACCTATTCATAAGTGGCAAATGAACTGGACTTTTCAATTAAAAAAAATATATATATGTATGTATGTATGTATTTTTTTATTTCCAGATTTACTTTAACCAATCAGATTTGTGAGCTTGGCACTTGTGCAGTTAGCCACTTTCCTCAGAAATCCTTAAGTTACGAAAATCAGCAACAAACGGCCAAATCTCTCTCTCTCTCTCTCTCTCTCTCTCTCTCTCTCTCTCTCTCTCTCTCTCTCTCTCTCTCTCTCTCNTAGGTCTTAGGGTCCATGAAGATGACTTAAAAAATTGAGAACTGTACTTCAATATAATTATTTCCCTTTGTAATCTTATATATTTTGTTTTATGCCTTTTGAAAAACATTATTCTGAGAATAAGTTCATAGACTTCATCAGAATGCCAATGGAGCCCATAACATAAAAATGGATAAAAATCCCTTGTCTAGGATAATCTGTTTCATCATTTCCCTATGCCTTCCTCCAAATCCCCATGTTGTCCACTTTTGTATAAAGCTCTTACTCAAAACACAATAAAAATTAGCTTATTTTTATTTGTAGACAAAACTCAATATAAAAGCACAGATGGCAAATAAAAAAGGTTTAAAGAGAGCAAGAAATGCCCAAGGGTAAGCAATATGAGTGTCTGGTGCTGTAGAGGCAAGGGAGAACGGGAGGAAGTGAAGATGGTCTACATTCACCAGATCCCTCAGTGAGGAATCACAGGAGGGCAAACAGCAAATTCTAGGAAGGCAGATCCCCCCTTAAGCGGACCACTGAACCAGACAAGCCTTCAAATACTCAAGATTGCATCTGGTTCAGGAAACAGTGGGCTCTTCCTTTCCTTGATACTGGCTCATCACTAAAAGTCCTTTCTGTTGCTCAGAACCCCTAAAAGGCTCCCCTTGTCTTGTAAAAATACTGGGACCCTCATGATTCTTTAGTGCCTCCTTTTAGCTGGCCAAAACATAAAACTTCCCATTAGCTCTCTTTCTGACATTCTGAGTATATCCTCAGACAAACCCACTAGATGTATGAGAATATATGTGTGTGTGTGTGTGTGTGTGTGTGTAATTTATGGATATATACAGCTACATATGCATATAAGAATGTCTATTTTTACCTTAAATATATTTATATATTTATTTATATGGGTTATGGATTATTTATATTAAATAATATATACTCATATTTATATTATTTTATATTGTATCACAATCATCTTCACATTCTTTCCTTTTAGAATTCTGGTACTTCAAACAGGATGGCAACAGAAACATCATTCAAAAAAGCAAATATGTGTGTGTGTGTGTGCATCTACGTCGATGTAAATCTTGATACGTAAGAGGATGATACAAAGACTCGGGTTAAATTATATTCTTGAGGCAATTAAGTAGTTCTAGCTTATCCTCACAGCACCTCTTTTTAGAGAGCCCCCAAACTGGCATTATTAATATAAAAGCTCTAGGAATATGGACATAAAGCATATAAATAGCAATGCTCCTGACCTCAAGGAGTGCTCACATGGAAATTCCTTGTACAGTACATACAGTAGACACATATTTTTATAAGCTTAGACAGAGTCTGAATTTAGAGCAGGGCTTGATGTTAAATATACCCTGTCCCATGGCCCACTGCCAAAGGAAGATCGGATGTGCCTGGGAGAGAGACAGGAGTCAAAGCTTTATTTAACACTGTCACACAGTGACCTGGAAGACAGGCATTCCCTACAGTGTCCAAGGCAGCTCTTCCTCCCCAGGGACTATGCCATTGGGAACCCTAAGAACAGACCTCATTTTGTTAGGAAATTTAATTTTTGTAATTGCTTTGTGGAATTTTCATCATCATCATTACTAATATTTATATGCTTTAAGATTTGCAAATCACTTTCTATAGAACTTATTTGATCCTCATAATAACACTCACAAGTGCTATTCCCATTTTACACAAGAGGAAAGTGAGGTATAGAAAGATTTAGTGAATTGCCCGGGTTTATAGAGCTAAGATTCAAAGTAGGATTTGAATATGAGCCTTTCTGATTCTAGGTCTAACAAACTATTTAGCCACTATGCCACCTTGCTTCTCCCTCTTAAATACAAAATGTCAAAGGGAAAAAATGAGATGGATGACAATATTTTGGAAATATTTTATATGGGGAAAGTTCACAGGCTCTGACCTTGTTTCGAATCCCACCTCTTATGCTTCCTGCCTTCTATTTAAAGAAGAATGGTTATTTAAATGCTACAACAAAAGTATATAACTGGAATATTCCTTGACTTTCTCACAATTCGTCCCATTAAAAAATTCAAGTGGGTAGGGAAGTCCAAGATATAACTTGACAATGTTAATGCATTTTGTATTTTGAAATAGGGCTACCCTAGGGAATAGTGAGATTTATTTTTGTTTTTGTTTCATCTTATTTGGATGAGATGGACAACTCTGTGTGATACAGAATGAAGTCTACTGGTCAAGAAGGGAGGATAGGGCAGTAACTGATGGAGCAATTACTCCATGAAGGAATTATGAAAAAGAAATGGACACTAACCACAGAATGGAGAAGCCATAGGATTAAGCATCAAAAATAAGAAAGGAGTTTATATCAATTAGAGATCAATCGATCTTCCCCATTCATTTTACAGATAAGAAAATTGAGGATTCAAGAGGTCAGCTGACTTGCTCAAAGTCATACAGTTAGTAAGGCCAAAATTTGAACCCAAATGACTTTAAATGCAGTGCTTTTATTAACTGCATTATCTTGTTTTGAGATGGGACACCTACATCAGTGAACACACGGATATTGTGAAGTATTAAAATGAGGGAGAAAAGTAAAATGTTCTTTCAATATAAAACTCTTTCATGGCTTGTTCAAGGATTTTTATAACATGGCTTTTTTCAGACAGACTGGGTGTGTGGGAAATGATCTTTTTCCTGGCCACTTATTGGTTTCTATCCAATAAACACATTCATCCAATGGTTATAATGCGACTCTTATGTGAAAAGCATAGGGCTCCATGCTGAGGTGAATGAGCTGTAGTTCCTATTTTCAATGGGATGACAATCAGGTGGATGATTCTGAGAGTTAGTTTTATCTCCTTTGGGTAAACATGTTACTCCTCAGAGGATTTAATTGTTACTGACTCAGTCAATGAGGATTGTAGACCGAGGGGGCACAGACAAAAATGCAGAACCCCTATTCAAGCTCAGAGTTGTCTGAACATCTCCTCTAACTTCAAATAATAGTTTAGGCAGGGTGAAAAGGCCTGTCTTTTGACAATTGTTACATCTCCAGAACTTAGCACAGTGCCTGGAACACAGAAGGAATCTACTGACTGACTGGTTACAGTTGAGGAAATTGAGGCAAACAGCAGTTAAGTGACTGGACCAGAGCCTGGACCAAGGCTCAGAACTCTATCCACTGCTTCACCCCCTGCCTAGCAAAAATGTTTATTGGCTAAATTAAAGCTAAATGGAACTCAGCTAAAACTTAGACAAAGGCATTATGCCAAAGGCAGGATGACAAATCTCAACCCCATGGAACTAATTTCCAAGGACTGAGAACAGCTAGAGATAAGAGACTAAAAGGACAGTTCATAAAGGTAGAATTTAAGTTTTAAAAAGATTTGGGAAGTAAGAAAGTACAGATAGTCAGTCTCAAGGTTAGGGGCCCTGGGTCATGAGATGGCAGTGTTATCTGACTAAAGCCAAAGGCTTTCTTTTATTTCCCCTCTATTTTTCTTCTTTTCCATCATTATCATTTCTCTTCTTTTCTTCTCTCTCTGTCTCTCTGTCTCTCTCTCTCTGTCTCTCTGTCTCTCTCTGTCTCTCTCTCTCTCTCTTTACTTGTTTGTTTCTTTTTTCTTTTCTTTCATTTCCTTCCTTCCTTCCTTCCTTCCTTCCTTCCTTCCTTCCTTCCTTCCTTCCTTCCTTCCTTCCTTCCTTCCTTCCTTCCTTCCTTCCTTCCTCTCTCTCTCTCTCTCTCTCTCTCTCCATATATCCTCTACATTCTACAGTGTTCTCCATTTTGCAGGCTACCTTGTCATACCCTGGGCTGTTAGATGGCTCAGTGGATAGAGCACTGGGCTCGGCATCAAGAAGACCTGAATTCAGACCTTTATCAGCTATGGGGCCCTGAGCAAAGTCATTTAAACTGTCTCATTTTCCTCTCTGAAAATGAGGATAATAATGGCACCTACATCCCAGGGTTGTTGGGAGGATTCAATGAGATAATATTTTTAAAGTGCTAAGCATAGTGTCTAGCATATGATAAGCATTCTATAAATGTTAGCTATTATTATTGTTAATATTAATCACTGTAAATGTGTTTATCCTTTAAGGATGCCAGCTAAAACCAAAAATAGGAAATAAAAACTATTGTTCCTCTCTTCTAGTTTATTCCCTTCAACTTAGGTTGCTATTTGAAATCTCATTATCTCCCCAAACCCTGTCTCAAATGATATGCAAACACTATATTTTTGATTACCATATTTTTGCTCAGCCTCTGTGCAATAGCTGAAACCTACTCACTTCTTGATTATGTCTCTTAGAAAGCCTCATTCCCTTCAAAGTGGCTCCTATCACAGCCTTTACATAAGAAGTTTTTCAAGCCCTGAGAAGTTATTGCTATTTTCCTAATCATTCGGTATTTGCTGTACATATATTTTTTAGATATGCCCAGTCATAATTGTAACAGTTTTTTCCTTATAGACTAGAACCCCCTTGACTTTTTTCATTATGTCTTTATATCTCCATAATTTGGCAGAGGGTCTGATAGATTATTTATACTTGTAAATGCATGCTGATTGATTAGGAGAATTATAGAATACATTTGGTAAGAACCAGTTAAAATGATTTTATTGTTCCTTATTGTCTCTACAAGTATAGAGACTTACTTTATGGAATCTGAAGTACAAATAATAATACTAGGGGTATTAGATCTTCTAAGGGTTTACAAGATGAAAGTTGAAGATGGGCCCTTTGCATTTCAATTCCATAACTGAAATAAAATAGTTCAATAAAAGCAATAGTAAGCCAAAGTGGACTGGGGCAGAGATATTACCAGCTTTCCTCATCCTAAGCAGAAATAAGGATGACCTATTCAATACAAATATCATTGGCATCCCCTCTTAAAGCTCTAATATCTCAGACTCCATCCAAGTGCATAGGTGACCCAAGATCTCCAAGACTACTACTGAAGCACAGTATCCGCCCTACTGGGCATCTAGGTGGTCCATTGGATAGAGCACTGGGCTTGCAATTAAGAAGACATCTTCTTGAGTTCCAATTTTGCTTAAGACAATAGCTGAATGACCCTAAGGAAGTCATTTAATCCTGTTTGCCTCCTCTAATTCCTCATCTGTAAAATCAGTTGGAAAAAGTAATGGAAAACACTCCAATACTTTTGTCTAGAAATTCCCAAATGAGTTCATGAAGAGATGGACATGACTGAAAAATGGCCGAACCACATCAAATCCTACCAAGCTGGAGAGGTTTTGAAAATGTCCCAGTGAGCCAAATTTGGAGAATCTAATAAATGAGCAACACTTGAAAAATCAACTTTTAGATTATAGAAAGGTTCCAGGCTGTTCCAAGAGAGGGAAAAACCATACCAATAAATCATAACTGTTTGAGTTACTGGGGCAAGTTTACTACACTAAATAAACATGGATTGAATATATTTTATCCCACTTGAAATATAGAAAATATCACTTCCCTTGTCTTTTAAATGGAAGAATTCACTATCTTTCAAGTGAAAGATGATGAGACATCTAATGACATAAAAATTTAAACCTTAAACAGTAACATTCATGAAAAGAAAGGGAAAGGAGATATATAGAGAGAGACAAATAAACACGAAAGCCACAAGATACAGAGAAAGGCAGTGGTTAGTCTTCCCCTTCTTTGTTAATCATTAAGTCAAATAGATTGATACAAACATCTAACCAGCAATTTCATTTTAAAATATAGTTCCTCAGTTTCTGTTTAAATCAAGGCAATATAAGATTTTAAAATCTCTAATTTAGAGTTTTATCCAGGGCACTTAGGGTGTCCACCTTCAGAGTACAGATCAATGTGATCATGAATTCTGCACTAGGAATATGGCAGTAAAGAACATGGGGTAATGGGAATAAAGATACCCTTCTGGCTTTCTTTAGCAGACGTTATCATAAGATCACATAGAATTTGGAATAATATGAGCTCCCTGTATCCTTTAAAGGTTTTTAGAGTGCTTTCTTTACACACACACACACACACACACACACACACACACACACACACACATGTGTGAGGTTTTATGACTGCTCAGCTGACAGAAGAAAACTGAAGCTTCCAGATAAGAATTGCTTTGCTCAAAGTTATAAAGGCAATAAGATGTGACCACTTCCCCCCATGCCTTTGGACTCCAAATCCAGTATTCTTTTCTATACAGAACTTTTATTCCCATTTGAAAAAGAACCACAGAGGGAAAGAAATGATGATCACTTTGCTCTCAAACAAGAAACAGTAACAAAAACCCTTGAAGAACTAAAACACTGAGTCTAAGAATTGATTGAAATTATTCATTCTCCTTCTAGAATATCAACCTTTATTCAGCCTCTTCCTTTGGAGCACTAGGTTGTTAGGGACCACTTTAAAGGCTGGGAGCCAGAGGACTTTATGCCTTCTAGGCATCATTTCTCTTCTATTCATATTGCCCAAATGTTTCAGGTTTTATGAGAGTCTGTTAGGAAAGCTCTTGGAAAAAGTCCATGGCACCACCAGCATGAGGACAAGAACTCCAATGCCAGATGATGGGGTTCACCCAGATTCTTGTGACTTTCTTGTTCAATTCTAAGCAGGTAGAAACTTGCTGCTGCTTCCCGAAAATGCCTTCACTTAGGTCAGCATTTCTGGAAAGGGTAAATAGCTTTCAAAATCTACAATAAGAGCTTAAAAAAGCAAATGAGAGCAGCTTTCTTTCCTGAGACTTCAAGCAAGGAATGTGACCACTGCAGAAATACTTAAGGCTCTACACGCAGAACATGTTTCAATCTTGGCACTTTGTGGGTGTTTAGAAATCAAATGACAGGAACAGACTTCAGCTGCCTAAATAATTATAGTCATTAGATCACTCTCTCTGGGCTTTTCAATATCCCTGTTTGCTTATTGGCTATAAATAAATAAACAACTAGAAACGAATTCCTTCTAAAGGGTGGACATCAATATTATATATAATTCAATAGCACAAAATAAGGGATAATGACTAGAGAAAGATGGAATGCTTATGAGAGATTGTAGTGTAAAAGAAAATGTAAGGGAACCACACCTGTAAGAGGTATGACCATGGGCACTTAACCTTTGTGAGCCTGAGTTTAATCATTTGTAAAATGGGCATAATAATTGAGTACCATAGTTAAAGAGTTGGGAGGATCAAATAGCATGTGTATGTTTGTATATATGTATGCATATATATATTCATGTGTGTATGTGTTTTGCAAACTTTATGGTCCTTTATAAATGCCAAATGATGATGATTAGTATCTTTAAAAGCTGACAATTTTTCTGCTTGATCATGAGCAAGACACTTAACCTTTTAGGTCTTCTGTCACTCTCTATGATTGCAAGTTACTGAGGAATCGCTAGTCTGATCTGTACTGCTGGTGGGGAACCATTCTTTCCCCTCAACCTAATACAAATAAAACATTTTTTAAAATGACAAATCTGGATATTTTAAAAAACAACAGAAAGTATAACGATGGAACAGCGATCATAAATAAAAATCAGAAGTAACTGACCCCAATAACATAATGTTCATTAAACATAACAACATAAACTACTTGGACAAAGGAATCCTTTTTTTTTTTGTTAAACAACAATTGTTGGGAATACTGGAAAGTAGCTGAGTCAAGAAAACAAATGAATCAAGTTGAGGCAAGCACCTGATCCTATGAAATATTAAATCTGAAGTGGATTTTTAGCTCAGTTTTTAAAAATTACATTATAAGGAAACTAAAGGAATATTTGTGGAATTAGTTTTCATATGTCCATAGAAGAACTGCTCACCCAGACAGGGATAGAAAAGATCACAAAAGAGAAAACAGACAATTTCAATCACAGAAAATTAAAATATTTTTACATGGATAAAATCAGCAAAGCATGAATAAGAAGGGAAACTATCAACTTCGGGAAAATTTCTGTTTGTAAGTTTATTTGTGAGACAAAGGTCTAATACTGAGCACACACATATGCATATGATACTGTCTTTGACCTCTTGATTATGTCTTGAATGTCTCAAAGTGCTATTCTTAACTTCCTTTCATTATTTTGTGAAGTGGTATTACTTTTGGTCTTCAATGGAGTAAGCTATCATGGTGCAAACTGGACAAAATTTGAAGGTTGCAGGCTCACCCATCAGCTGTGTGAATGTGGTCAAAATACTTTTCTCCTTGGGGTCTCAGTTAGCTCATCTATAAATGAAAGCAATGGAATAGAACATCCTGAAGGTCTCAGTTCCAGGCAGACCCTTGGATATTATAACCCATGTGGATTTCAGAGCCCTCTCTTATATGTGAAAGGAAAGAAAACACTGAAATAGAGTATCTTTGAAGTTTCTTCCATTTGACATTCTGTGATTCTGTCTATTTTTTTGGTAGGTTCTGTGTGCCTTTATGCTATAATTGGAAATGTCAAAAAAAAGTGCTGGTTAAATCAGAATCTCTAGTGTAAAATTCAAAGCTTGTGAAAACTGTGGCATATTTATGGAGATCTAATCTCTGTTACTACTTAATAACTGTTAATGAAATCCCATTGCTCTAGCTATTTTCAGATATGTGGCTTTCGATAGCTCTTTCTTGAATATAAAGACAGAGCATACCATTAATAACTCTTAAGAAGGAAATTAATTTGCAGCAAAATGTAACAAAGAGTTGACAGAAAAGAATTCCTCAGTTGCTTTCTGATTTGTTAACCAGTCCACCATGGACTTTTTAAAATTTCTCTGTCTTTTTTTTAAACCCTTACCTTCCATCTTAGAATTAATACTAAGAATCAGTTCCAAGACTGAAGAGCAGTCAAGGGCAAGGCAAGTGGGATTAAGTGATTTGCCCAGGGTCACACAGCTAAGAAGTGTCTGAGGTAAAATTTGAACCCTAAATTTCCCGTATTCAAGACTGACTCTATACCCACTGAACCACCTAACTGCTCCCACCATGGTCTTTCAATCTTGACTTCATTTAATGTATGAAATATAGTTATATCCCTGTCTCCTATCTATCTATCTATCCATTTGTCTATCCATCCATCCATCCATCCATCCATCCATCCATCCATCCATCCATCTATCCATCCATCTATCCAATTATCTATCCATCTATCTATCTATCACCTTCACTTCTAATTGTCTTAAAAACATGTCTTTAAAAGTAGAGTGGAAAGATTGTTGACTGAAATTTTAGGCTTGATTTTATGCCAAATTATGCCTATAAGCATTAATATCTGTGTGATCTTAAATAAGTCATATAGTTTCCTTGGGTTTTAGCTTCCTCATCTGAAAAATGAGAGAGCTGTACTGAATGGGCTCTGAGGTCACTCTCAGTTCTAGATCTATGACTATGAAAATTATGGAACCAAAGACTGAAATCAATCTAATAGAATAATTACTTATTAATAACAATAATAGCTAAGATTTATATTATGCTTTAACATTTTCTAGTTATTAGTATTGTTACTACTACAAACCATTTTGCAAAACTTGAGATCTTGGAAAGAAATCACTGAAGTTTTAGAAATTCAAATCTCCACAAAATTCTCTGACCCAACTTCTTTCTGAAGCAGAAATAATAGCATAACACACCATTAAGAAATCACATAGAAAGATGAAAATGACCATAGCATCTAAATTAACCCTTCTAATGGTACTTTGGAATCCGAGATGATGATTAGTGATAGGAATTCTAAAGATATCCCTTATTTGCCACAGAGGTCTTTGTCTGGCCCTCAATTTAATCTTTCAAAAAATGAGGTATTGGACTAGTTTAAGACTGATGACATTTCTGGCTCCAAACTCTGGTGAGGTGTGATCTATGTGTAGGATGCGAATCCACAAAACTCATGAGATGTGGTAGTATACAATCCCACACAGTCTGAAAGCAACCATTAACATAAAAGAACAGTGATGTGTGGGTGTCTTAGAGCATCATCATGAAACAAAGAAGGAGTAGTCAACTGTTTTGCCTTCTGCACAAAAGGAATTGAAAAAAAATAGAAGAATTCACCCTTCACTCCCAAAGAAATGGCTTTCAGCCAATGTACCTTATAAAACACAGCAGAACTCTTTACTGTTCCATTCATTTTCCAATTAGTGGGCCACTGAACTATGCTGGGAATGATCTAACACACTGCTGTGGAAATGGGAAGTTTTAGCTTTCCACTAAACTTCTCATGAATACTTTAAATCTAGAATTGATCTTGATTTTAATCTGCATTAATGATGAAAAAAAACATGGGTCAACGTGATTGTGCTGATTGATTGATATATTTATAGCTTCGATGTCTAAAGTACCAGACCAGAGCTCTGAAGTGTTTAGAATTCTTTCTTTCTAAGCACTTCCCCACCGATCTCCCTCCAATTTGTGATCTGAGATGAAAAATGTTTGCATAATTTAAAGTACATATTTCTCATTTAATTCACTATACTGACCAGACATGAACAAATTCAACTACAGACTGGGAAATAGTTTTAGAGAAGTCATATTCTTGAGATGGACTTAAAAAACAAAATTTCTTCATTTATGAAACCACAGACATGTTTCCAAAAAACTAGAAGGGGAAAAAAGCTTAAGTAGCATTTTCCATTTATTTCACAATCTTTGGGAATTTTTTTACTTACTTTAAGAAAAGAGAGTTTAATTTAAACATGATTGTTTCACAATGATTTCTGAGTTAGTTAAGATAATATCACCCAATGACAGAATACTACAGCTGGAAGGGACCAGTAAGAGGGGGAAATGGTGTTTCTGGAGGATTGAAATTTTGAGTCAGAGAGACTGTGTTTGAATTCTGGCTCTGCTATATATGAGTTATAGGACCTTGAACAAGTCACTTCATTTATCCAGCCTTCAGTTTACTCATCCATAAAATAATGATGTTGGGTGAAATGCTTTCTATAAAATAAGTAATTTTATGTTCTACAAAGAAAGGCTTTCATTGTGATTCTCAGTGACTCTATCGCACCTAGACTCAAATATAAAATGTTCTATTTGGGGGCAGCTGGGTAGCTCAGTGGATTGAGAGCCAGACCTAGAGACGGGAGGTCCTAGGTTCAAATCTGGCCTCAGACACTTCCCAGCTGTGTGACCCTGGGCAAGTCACTTTACCCCCATTGCCTACCCTTACCACTCTTCTACCTATAAATCAATAAACAGAAGTTAAGGGTTTAAAAAAAAAACTAAAGGGGGCAGCTGGGTAGCTCAGTGGATTGAGAGCCAGGCCTAGAGACGGGAGGTCCTAGGTTCAAATCTGGTCTCAGACACCTCCCAGCTGTGTGTCCCTGGGCAAGTCACTTGACCCCCATTGCCTACCCTTACCAATCTTCCACCTACAAGTCAATACAAAGAAGTTAAGGGTTTAAAATTGAAAAAAAAATTGAAAAAAAAAACTAAAAAAAATGTTCTATTTGGCATTTAAAATCCTAAAAAACATTATCTTTTCCTGCCTCACCAGTCTTCTTATACCCTATTCCCCAGCACTAATGCATTATTATATATTTTTTATCAATAGTACTAGTCTTCTGGCTGTTCCATGAAGAAGACATTCCCTCGCTGAGCTTCAGGCATTTTCTCAGGCTATCCTGCAAACCTGGAAAGCTCTGGCTACTGACCTCCCTGACTTCCTTTATGCCCCAACTAAAATCTCATCTTGTAATGGAAGCCATACCTAACTCCTCTTAATGCTAGTGCTTTTCTCCTGCTAAATGTTTCCTGTTTGTTTTATATAGGGCTTGCTTTGTAAATATTTGTTCAGAAGTATTTTCCCCATCTTAGATGGTAACTTCCTTGAAGGCTTTGACTATCTTTTGCCTCCTTTTGAATCTCAAGTGCCTGGCATTACTGATTGATTAGTTCCCATGAAAAGTTGTGTCTCTTTTTCTGATTAATGGCCTAGTTAACTATGGTAAGTGAGGCTCATCAATGGTAGGTTATTCTTTAATTGTAGTAGCCATAAAAAGAGAATTTTATTATCTTAAATCTTGGGTGCCCCAATTCTGCTTCTGTGGTAATAGTGGCAAAGTTGTAGAAAAGGGGAAGGAGGACTAAAGTTTTTAGGCTATCAATTAACATTGACTAATGGCATACTCTAAATGAAAGCCTTATCCAATGACTAAGTCAACCTTTTACCACTAAGATAAGTGAATCATATCAATAATGCCATTCTCAGAAGACAAAAGGAAACTGAAGCAAAATGGAAAGCTATTACATATCCTCCTTGGATAGGCATTACAGAATCATAGCGTTTTAGAGCTAGAGAAGCCATCCATTCTAATCCATCTCCTCTACACCATTCCTAATAAGTAGATATTTGTTCAGAGCCTTATATTGAAGATCTTGACTTCTCTCATAAAACAGGGCATTCCACTCCTAAATGGTTTTAATTGTTAGGAAAATTTTCTTTAAATATGCTTTTTTGCAACATTTTCTCTTTACTCTTAGTTCTGACACCTGAGACCAAATAGAGAATGTCTGAGCTTCATTTTGTATGACAACTTTTCAAGTACATGGAGAAAAAAGCTACCATATAATTCTTCCCCCCAGTCCTCACCTCTTGGGTTAAGCATCCCCAAATTCTTTCAATCAATTCTTATGAAACTTGGATTTTGAGATCCTTTGCCATTTTTGTTCTTATTCTCTGGTCATTTCCCAACTTGTGTATATTTTTCCTAAATTGTGGTGTCCAGAATTTAATAGAATATTCTAGATCATATTGCCTTGTATTACTCAGGCAGAGTACAGTAGGACACTTACCTCCTTTCTCCTTGAAGATATACCTTACTTAAAAGAACCAAAGACTGCAGTAGCTTTTTTGGAGGCTATACCACACTTGGAATCATAGTGAGTTTGCAATATCCTAAACCACCCTTTCCTATTTCCTAATTTGTTTTTCAAATTAACTGCTGTCCAATTATGTCTTCCTGATACTAAACTAGAAAAGTTGATTTCTTAAACCCAAGTATAAGACGTTTCACTTATTTCTGTGACATTTCATCTGATTAGATTCAAATTCAATATTGTAACCTGAAAATACCTTTATGGAATTTGATTGTCAGCCAGTGTGGCAGCTACATATTTGATAAGAGTACCAGTTGTGCCTTTATTCAAAACATTAACAAGAATGTTAAATAGCACCTGAAGCACAGCTCCTTGGTGCACTCTGCTGGGGAATCAACTCTGCCAAAATGACATTTAGACATAAATGACTATTCTTTGAAATCATACATTTCACCAGTTCTAAGTCCTTTCATTTGGACTATTATCTAGTCCATACTCTTTCATCTTCTTTGGTGGGAAAAATCTGAGGTACTTTATCAAACAATTTGCTAAAATTCAGGTAAACTAAATTTTATAATTACTTTTTAAAATTTATTCATTAAATAAACTAAGTAGTCATACATAAAACTACTCTCCAAATATAAACAATCTGTCAAAAGAAGGAACATTTTGGTTAATTTAATACAACCTACTGAGGATGAAGCATTGGGAGTTCTTTGTGGTCACCAATTCTTTTTCCACCATGAAGCTAATTGCATTTTATACTCCCACATCTGGCTAGACTCTTATATGAATCAGTTTTCTGTTCATAGTTAAATCTTTGTAGATTTGAAAAATGACAAAGAAAATATATGGCATATAGTTAGGGCAACTGCAAATATCTCTTTAAACTAGCTATCCAAATATGAAATAGACAAAAGAGCAGATATCAACATGGATTATTTCCTAAAGATGTTTAACTGATGGAAATAAATCACCACAATTAGGAGCACAAAAAAACCCCTGAAAACTATTTTATCTGATGAAGATTTGTCCCTCTTGCTAAACTGGGAGATCAGCTAACCAGTGATAAAATCAGTTGCCTCAGAAAATGGCAGGTAGCAAAACAACACAATAAGTTTCCAGAAAATTTGGCATGAAACAATGAAAACAGAACAACCTTTGAGCATTTAGGAATGAAACCAGAAGGCCAATATCAGAACCAAACATATTAAATATCTGTTAGGATTACTATAATACATATGTCCATCAATGACAGGGGAGCCAGCATATTGAGATAATACAGGCCACAGTGATATGCTTTATGATGAGGTAGATCTAGAGCTAAATATAAGAAAAACAGCTGGACTAAACCAGGGTTAAATTGTGGAAGACCATTCTGGACATGCCTCATTTGAAGATCATTAAAAATATAGATAAAGGAAGAGAGGGTCCAAGACACTTGTGGGAAAAGATTACAGATCTTGCTATTTCTGGAAAAAGGGATTGGAAAGAACATCAATAAGTATTGACCCCTACGCCTTCTTTCTCATATCTAAAAAATCTTATATTGATTTATACTTGTATTTAAGATATACTTAAAGCAAGGTAGAAGGGAAAAAAAAACAAGCTTTCACAAATGATATTCTGTAGCAGGGCTAGCTACATATTTGCAGCCACACAAAGAATGCTTATTTGTTGAATACTGGGAAAGGAAATCACACTAAAGATAGCTTGGGATAGTGGGAAATGGTTTTCCAAATAAGGAAAACAGAGGTTCTGTCTCTGAAACATACTGGCTGTGGGACTCAGTACAAGGCACTTAATTGCTCAGTATTCTAGGCTACTCCTTAAGATTACAACTCACACAGGAAGCATCTCTGCTTTGATGGAGAGGTTCTTTACTTTGAGTGCTCTATATTAAGGAAGTTACTAGTCAAGCTTGTATTCTTATCTTTTGCCTCTCTCTTACATATATAATATATATACATATATATGTTATATGTATATAATTCTTATGGAATATCTTCTCTTGACCTGTTTATAACCTTAAAGCATTTATCAATTGGTGAATGGCTCTTATAAATTTGAATCATTTCCTTACATGTCTTGAAAATGTAACTTTTATTAGAGAAATTTGCCATAAAGATGTTTCCTAGCTATTTTTCCCCCTTTGGTCATAGCTTTATTAGGTTTGTTTGTGTAAAAACCTTTAAAACTATGTAATCAATATTACCCACTTTATCTTTTGTGACCCTCTCTATCCTTTGTTTGGTTACAAACCCTTCTTCCATTCACAGATCTGTTGTTTATTTTTCACATATTTCTTGTTTGTTTATTATGTGACCAAATTTTATATTTAAGCCAGATATCCACTTTGAATTTATCTTAATATAAGGTGTGAGGTATTGTTCTAAATAAACTTTCTTCCATGCTGCTGTCCAATTTTCCCAGGTGTTTTTATTATGTAGTGGGTTTTTATCTCAGTAGCTGAAGGTCTTATGATTATTAAAATACTAGGTGGCTTAGATGTGTTTTGGGTTTTTTGTATGTTATATATCTAATAGGTTCTGTAGTGAGGAAGATTTATTTAGCAATTTATGTAGCAATAGTTTATATGGACCTAGCAGGAAGGGTTGGAGAATTCCAAGATGGAATGAAGGAGCAGGAAGTTGCTTGTGCTCTGAGAGAGACTCCATTAGTGGTTGGCACAAACTGTTGTTAGCCCTGGGAGATCTCATAATTAAGGACACCCTGCATCCTGATTCCCTGGGATCCTGAGTGGTGGTGGCTTTCAGCAAGTGGACAAGACCTGCAGAGCTGCACCAAGTGGAGGAGGAGTTTGGGATCTGGTGGACAGCATCTCAAGCACACTCTTTCTACTTGGGTACCTTGGACCTCCTTGGCTTTTGGCATCCTGTGATCATCTGTGGATTACTGTGAGAACCCCCAAAGCCACCCTCAGGCCCTTTAGCTGTGCTGGTCAAACCTGGCTGGAACCAGGTTTGAAGCAGCCTTCCCAGAGACTCCAGAACTGATCCTTTGAGCCCAGCCTGGCCTAGGTCAATTAGAATTAGAGTAGACAAGTTCTCCCCTTTCCCCTGTGGTTTTGCCCTTTAGGTTTTAGTGCAGAATCCCCTATCCCACCTTTATTTAGTTAATCATAATTAAAACTGTTAAAAACCTTTACCTTGCCTGCTGGTTCCAAAGACCCTGGCCTAGGGTAAGCAGGGTGACAGTTGGGCCAACTGTCATTCTTGATTCTTGGTCTCCCTGTCCTGGCTGGTCCTGTCTCTCCTTCAACCCAGTGTGTGTACCCACAACCATTTAGGTTATATTTTAACATCCCTGTTGCCCCATCTCTTTTACAGTTCCAAAAATCTCTTTACATTTTAATCAGAAATGAACTGTTCTAATTTGTAGTATAGTTTGAGATCTGAAAACATTGGATTCAATGGCTAAGCATGATTTTGGAGGAACAATGATGATAACATACTACCTACTTCCTGACATACACACACATATGATAGTAGAAAATATGTATACACACATGTTTCAGGAGGTGTGTGTGTATAAATAGATGTATGGATAGTATATGGCTACATATGTGTTTATATATACAAACATATATAAATATATACATATACACACATACCTGAGGAAATTTATTCTGCTTTATTGTATATTTGTTACAATGGTCTTTTTCCCCCTGATGGAGTAGGTTTGGGAAGGAGAGAAAATAAATTTCTATTTACTAAAAATATTTAAAAAAGAAGATTTTGGGGGATGCTACAGATGTGGAATGTCATATTTATTTGCAGATGAGGTCATTGTACTGTTAGTTTTGCTTAATTGTTTTGTTTTTGTTCAAAAGAGCTCTCATTGGGTGGGGATAATTTGAAAATGTTTGCTCTGGTTTTGCAAAAACAAACATGTCAATAAAAACTATAAAAAGGAAGCAGAAAGTAAAGCAGTGCACGTTTGGGGAAGACAGTATTTAGTTGTTGTGAAAGGGTGGCTAGGTGGTGCAGCAGATAGAGTGCTAGACCTCATCTTCCTGAGTTCAAATCTGGCCTCAGACATTTACTAAACATGTGAACCTGGGAGAATCATTTAACCCTGTTTGTCTCAGTTTTCTTTTCTGTAAAATGATTGAAGAAGGAAATGGCACTCTAGTATATTTGCCAGAAAATCTCCAAATGAAATCACAAAGAGTCAGTCAAGATTGAAACAACCCAACAACAAGAAGGAAGGCAATCCAGGTTTGGAAAAGGTGATATATCTAATGGCAAAAAAGCAGAAGTACCAAGGTACAGAAAGTAAATCAAACAAAAATTTGAGAAGATGAGTAACAATGCCATTAATAGAAATATATAAGTAAGGAGAGGATCTTTCTTGGTATTTTGTTTTAGACACATTAAGTTTGAGGCAATGATAGAATATCCATGTAGCACTGGCTTTTAGAAATGTGGATGAAGTCAGGACTAGAAATCTAAATTTGTAAGGCTTCCCCATGGAGATCAAATCTTAAGCTAAGGGGAAGGGGTGTGATAGACAAGAAAGAGAGGTGCATAAGACCAAAGACAACTGTGAAGAACATCTAGGGAGTGGAAGTAAAAGAAGAGGTAAAATAGGAAAGATTGGCTGAAAGGAAGAACTGGGATCATATAACATCTTGAAAGCCCAAGAAGTCAGGATTAAGATGCAGAGTCAAGGAAGAAACTTTTGGAGAGGTAAGAGAAGAAATAGGAAGAATGGTAGCTATGAAGAAATGGGAAGAGAAATTATTTACATGTTGGAGTTAGCTGGTGGGGTCAAAGACTAATGAGAGTTCTGAAATTCTCATCATATTCTGAGAGTGGCAAGATAAGGAAGAGGTGGAAACTTTACCTCCTATGGTTGGCCCTACAATGACAGACTTAAATGAATAATGGATTCCCAGGGATTTAAGTCCTGGAAACCAGCCTAAGTGAGATTGATTTCTTCCTTCTGGGTATTACTCTGTGCTAAAGTAACACACTTGATAAATTGCCACAGTGCTAAAAAGATAGACAGTAGGTAAAGAGCCATAGTGTCAGTATGGGAAATAGGTGAAATACTGAATAGCCTCTAGTCCATGATTTGAAAAACATGAAAAATTCTATTCCTTTTCTCCACCTCCACCTCCTGCCACCACATTTCACTTAGTCTGGTATCATGGCCAAAATTCACACCATCAAAATTTTTGTTAAGGCATTATCTCTAATGACTCCAAATGCTAGAATGCAAATATGTTACCCTGAAGGATCTTTTGATATCCATTATTCAGAGGAGCTTACTGAAAGAATGGTACAAAGGACAGGTAAATTTTGATGAGTCAAAAGGATGCCAGTAGTGGTATTCTATGGCTGTAGTCCCTACTACTGAGGGAGGCTGAGGATCTTGCATCATTAATGTTTCTGAGGACTGAGCTGGAGTATCCAACTGCATGTCCTTAGTGAGTCTAGTATAAATATGGTAGGCTCCCTTTCATGAACAAAGGAGCTTCAGGATGCTTAAGGAAGGGCGATCCTGCCCAGGTCATGCAGATCAGCATTAAAATCAGGAGCATGACTGGGCACTATACTTCCAGACCAGAGAAGACAAGGAGATTCTGTTTCAAAGAAAAAGAGTAGAGAAAACATGTAGTACATGGACCATTGCCCCCAGAAGGCAGGTCTTGTCGAGGCACATGGAGTTCAAGATAAAGGAAAAGATTAGTTTAATGCTTGGGAAGAGCACCATAAAGTTACATATGGAAGGAAGGGGAGAGAGCTGGAGATAAAATTAATTGAATTCAGAATTGTGCTGTGGGTATAGCCTGATTAGATAAAGATTAGAAAATCCAGGGCATCCACCCCTTTTACCTTGTGAAGGTGCTGCCATTTAAAAAAAAATCTATTATGGCCACTGAGCCCTCATTCCACTGGTAAGAACTAATTAAAAATGTAATGGTTGCATTTGTGTGCTTTAAACTGAAGACAGGTTATTTGTCAGTCAAAGAAATAGAAATAACAATGGGTAGAACCTATAATATGTACCCAGAAAGTAGAGAATTATTGTTTTGCCTTTCAGAGATGGAGGAGACCTAATGGACCTTTAAAAATACTTCTTATTTGGTTCATACAATTCAAAATTCCACAGAAAGAACGCATAAGTCAAATGATGCCAAAACCATCATCTCTGAGACAAGCCCAGGGAACATTCCTGCTTTAGGAATTCTGGGGCTTTCATCTTTATTATAACATTAGATTCAGAAGAATCATTTCAGCAGTAGTATTAAAGCCCTTCTTTGTAGCCCGTAATATGTAACCTAAGTCTACTGGGTGGGGGCCTATGTATTTTTTATAACACCTGGCTTACTTCCTTTTTTCTGTAGTACCACATCATTGTTGTAAATTTACTTTGAGGAATTTATTTGAGAATTCATTCTTATGTTCTCTCAGTCCCTTTAAGAGTTTATTTTTCCTATTGTTTCTGGTGGTATGTTCTATTAGACCTTAGAACCAGTAAATTTTAGTGATCATCTTCAGTTTAGAAAGATGAGGAAAATAGGGATCAGCTAGATAGGTGGCACCATGGATAAACTGCCAAACCCCGAGTCAGGAAGACAAGTTCAAACCCTGCCTCAGAAAAATACAAACTTTTTAAAAAATTTAATTTAATTTTCAATTTTTTTCCATGATTGTTCCATGATTCTTTTCTCCCTTCTCTCTTCCCTCCCCCCTCTTGGGAAGTGACAAGCAATTTCACTGAGATACACATATATTATCACTCAAATCCTATTTCCATATTATTCATTTTTATAATAGAGTCATCTTTTATAACCAAAATCCCAAATCATATACCTGCATAAACAAGTAATAAATCATGTGTTTTCTTCTGAAAATATAAACTTTTGATGCTGGACAACTCACTAAACCTCTTACTGCCTTAATTTCCTCATCTATATGAAGAGGATAATAATAGCAGCTGTTCCCAGGGCTAGTGGGAAGATAAGCAGAGCTAATATTTGTAAAATTCTTTGCAAACTTTAATGAACTCTATAAATGTAGTTATTATTATAAGGTCTCTCCTTTTCTAGAATTGGGAGATGTTAATTAATTGTATCCACATGAATTTAAGAACCAATCAATGGCTCATACCATCTATTTTCACATAAATGATTTGCAGAAAAAACAGCAAGATGAAGGATAACACATATGGAAGCCCATGAAGGAATCAGTGTTCATGAGATGGAACCAAATTGTTTCGCTCGATTCTCCCACCAAACCAATTCCATTTTGTAACCAGCCTTCATTCTATTTCTGGAGGTTCCAGTCTTGCTTCAGGACAAATGCTGGTTTTATGGTCAAGTCAATAGAAAAGTCAGTGTCAAACTCAAAGAGAAACAGGGGCTACTAAAATATATGTAAGGATTCCCGGAGCCAGCATATGGACACATTTGTGCATCCCCTTTTTAATTAACTAATTTTGTTGCATATTTCCTAATTACATTATAATCTGGCTCCTGATTTACTTTGGAGCATTGTGGGTCACATTTAGGGGAGTCCTACTCCTCTCCTTATTTGATACTCTTGCTCCAAGCAAGGGACAGGTTACTCCTGTTGATGGAGCTCCAGTAGATAGATCTCCAAGCCTAAATTCAGGAGGACTCATCTTCCTGAGTTCAAATCTGGCCTCAGACACTTACAATATGACTCTGGGCAAGTCACTTTGCCTCAGTTTCCTCATCTGTAAAATGAGCTGGAGAAGGGAAATACAAACCATTCTAGTTATCTATGCTAAGGAAACTCCAAATCGGGTCATGAAGAGTTGGGCAAGACTGAAATGGTTGAACAATAACAAGCTGTAAGCAAATCCTAAGATTCTGAGTACTAGAGATGAAATATAGACTTACACTGGCTGAATGTGTTTCCTCCTTTGGGATTTCTCTGTATCAGTGAAATCATAGGTCTGCTCCCTGTCCTAATGCTCATGGAATTTTTGCTTTGGAGAAGGAAGGATCACATCAAGTTGGGAAGTACTGAATTCAAGTTTTGGCCCTAGAATTAATAGTGACTGGCCTCATGCAGAGCTGCTTTCTTTTTCTTCCTCACTTGTAAAATAAGGTGGTTGGACTAAATAGATTTCAAAGTGCCTTCTGGTCATAAAATTTAATAAATCTACATGAAAAGTGACACTTTTTTCTCTTAAATGGTCAATTCAAAAGAAAAATTCTTAAAAGTCTATGGCTTCCTCAACTATAAATGCAGACAGAGTTAACTTTAAAGATGTTTTCACCTACTAAAGATCTTGGTAAATGCACTAACCTGAATCAACATTTTTCCAGTTGTAGCACTGGTTAGCATTTGGCAACTTCCATCCCATGAAGTCCCTTCACTTTCCGTTCTGGTGTGGGAATCATGCCAGCCCATATTATATAATGCCTTTTATTTGGCCAGATCTGAATGTGCTTTACACAACCAAAGACAAACTCTCGCTCCTGGCCGCTGGACGGCTCAGTAGATTTCTGTGTGACATGCCTTATTCATATATCTATGCTTCACTGGTCACAGTGCTGAATGGGGAAATGATCCTGGCCCTCCTGCACATGTGGTATTTTTTAGCTACAAAAATAAACTCTAACCCCGAATAGCTCTAAGTGCCACCTGTCACCCCCACTTTATATTAAGGAACTGTTTACATCCACAAATCACCAAATGCAGATAGAAGTAATGCATCCCAAATAGGAAGATTGCATGGGGCGGTGTCGAAGGATGTCATCTTTGGTGATAAAGTCATACAATAAAATGTTTCATAAAACTGGAAGCAGATTCAACAGTGAACTATGACTTCCAATTAATAGTGAATGTTGAAAATAGTTTAAATACCAATCAGGGCTCAGTCTAGCATAAAGCATACAGCAGCAATTATTGTCCTGAGCTCTAAACTCATCCACCAAGATCATATATGTTAGCATCAGGACAGAGTATTATTGGATTTTGAAAAATCCTTTAGAAAATAAGCACACTTTAGTTGTTGTATCATGCAAGGCACAGCTGATGCCTGTTTATTCAAATGAGTACTAATTATTAACCCAGAAAGTAAAGTCACTTGTTAGGGTGACTCATAATTAATTTTGTTTCAAAAGAGGAAAATATTTTTGATCACCTCTTACCAAAAGGTATAAATTCTTGAAGCCAATTTAAGACAATTTTCAAACCATTAACATGATGATTAATTAAGTCTTTCAAATGGGAAGAAACTCCATTGACTTCATTACAACTTAAAACTTGATTCCTTTAAAACAGAGCCAGACAAAACATACCAACATGCTATGGACATAGGGGTACTTACAAATCAAAGACTAAGTAATGGAATCCTTCTTCAGATATGCTGTCATGGAGTCTCACTGTCAAGAAGAAAAGGAAAAAGGGGTTTATGTTATCTGTCAATGAGACCATCATTACCCAAGGGAGAAATGTTTAAATCATCTTTGTTCCTTCTTTTCTTTCACTCCATGTAATCGATCTCTTATCAACTTGATTCTTTCTTTGAAATTCTCCATCCCTTATTCAACCATCCCCCCACTGACTCACAGTTAATAAATGCTGTGTACCTTTATTTCCATTTCTTAGAACAGAGTTCATGGTGTATATGTTTTAAAGTCTCATGCATAAAGGAAATCATAATTCAATCATTCCCTCCTCTACCGAAACAGTTATGCAGATCCAATAAAGAATATTTTATTGTGTTAAAAAAGGAAAGAAATTCTCCATCCCTAACTCCCAATTTTTCCCTATTTTCACCATCCCCACTATGACTATGCAAATCTAGACCTTCATCGTGTCATATCTGGAGCATTATAATAGCTTTCCAACTGGCTTCTCTATAAAGCAACCACTTGCTGTTTCAATCTATCTACATACTACCACATTTTAATATTCCAAAAACATTTTGTTCTTCTTATTCCCTACTGGAAAATGGACACTTGCCATTGTTGACTGCATAAAATCTACATCCCTCTGCCTGTTTTCGAAGGTCTTGCACAGTCTGACCTAACTGATCCAACTGATCTCATTATTTCAATTCATTAAATTGAACATTAAACTAGCACCTAGGTAATATTTTAGGTCCTAGGAATATAAAGGCAAAATCTTCTGTATGTGCAAGAAGCTTACATCCTTTTGGGCACAACACAACATTTTAATAAATTAATAAATGAATACAAAGTATTTGGTGAGGGGGAAGCTGGGTAGCTAAGTGGATTAAGGGCCTAGAGACGGGAGGCCCTACGCTAAAATCTGGCCTCGGACACTTCCCAGCTGTGTGACCCTGGGCAAGTCACTTGACCCCCATTGCCTGCCCTTACCACTCTTCTGCCTTGGAGCCAATACACAGAAGTTAAGGGTTTAAAAACAAAACAAAAAAAAGTATATGGTGGAGGAAAGGAAGATTCATTTAATAAGTACTTACTAGGTACCTGGAACTGTGCTCTCTCTCTCTCTCTCTCTCTCTCTCTCTCTCTCTCTCTCTCTCTCTCTCTCTCTGTATATATATATATATATAATCTCATTGGATTCTCACAACAACTTTATAAGATAAGTATACCATTATTACTCCCATTTTATAGAGCAGGAAATGGAGACAGATAGAGATTAATTGACTTGCTCAGGGTTACACAGGGAGGGAGGGAGGGAAGAAAGGAGGGAGGAAATAAGTATTTGTTAAGTGCCTTCTATATGTGTGCACTGTGCTAAATACTCAAATATTCTCACATCTGGTCTTCCTAACAACCTTGTGAAATAAGAGTTAATGCATTTGTAGAGATCTATCGATCTCCATGTTTTCTAAAAGAAAACATTCATTAACCTTTTGTTTGAAAGTGTATAGGTTCAGTTACTGACATCTCCAAGTGATGGTAGGCCAGGTTTTTTTCTATCTTTTTTATGATTTTGATTTCTCAAGTTAATGTCCAGAACAGAGCTAGTTACCTAATAGTCATCAAAGAGATATGTAAGTGGAATTAAATTATTTCATAAGGGAGATTTAGTGTGCTGACTTGAGCCAGGGGGCTCAAATGAAATAATGAATCTAAAGTCTTTTTCAAGCTTTAAAGGGCCATACAATTTCAGTTATTATTATTGGTCATCATATAGTCAGCAGTGACTTTTTCCTTCCTCTGGTCTCCTTGTAACTAGTCCAGATGATTCTTTTACCACTCATCATATAGTACATGATATTGTACTTGCACGTAGATATCCTTTTCTTAACTAGAAGATGAGCATACAGAGGGCATGAAGTATGCCTTATATAGATATTTTATTTCCCAGAGATTCTCAGCACTAGGTGCATGTATAAGACACCAAGTTGCAGGACCCTAAACTGAATTACATGAATTTCAGCCCAAGAGTGGCTGGAACGCCAGAGAAAAGATGAAACTCTTTCTTTCAAAAGTGTTTATTTTATTCCTATGACTGGGGACCTAATTTTTTGAACACAAGTAATTTAATAATATGCAATCTCCATATCAAATGCTAAAATGCTCATTAACTCCTTCCAAGTACCAGAGTTTCCTAACAGAAAGCAATAATTAAACAGTTGTTTGAAAGTGTATAGATGCAGGTTATTATTGCCACATGAAAGTGATGGTAGGTCAGTTTTTATGGTTTTTTTATGACTTTGATATCTCAAGGGAATAGAACTCAATACTTATCAGTCCTCAAAGAGATATTTAGATGGAATTTTGTCATTTCACGGAGCTGCTAGGTACTGTTCAATGGACAGAGTCAGAGGTCTGAAATGAAGGAAGACTCAACTTCCTAAGTTCAAATTTGGTCTCAGACACTTACTAGCTATATGACTCTGGGCAAGTCACTTAACCCTGTTTGCCTCAATTTCCTTATCTGTAAAATGAGCTAGAAATGGAAAGGCAAACTCCTCCTATATTTCTTCCAGGAAAAGTCTGAGTGGGGTACAACTGAACAACAACAACAACAAATGTCATATCCAAGGGTGGTTTTGTCCACTAAGTTAAGGAACAAATGACCTATGATACAGATGTACAATTATCTTAAGCAAACCTAAACTAATAAATTTCAGTTTTCTAAAATAGATTGATTGGGGGTAAATATTCTCTTTACAAAGGTTTTGCCCCAAAAGTCTTTTAGTGAATAGTAATTTGTGAAAATCATATTTCTAATCAACTCAGGGACATTTCTACCATGTAGCTAAATGACTTGCCCAAGACCAAACAGAAAGATGCTTCATTCAGTTTCAGAGTCCACTGTCTCTGGTTCAGAATTTGGGTCTGGTTTGGTTAAAGGTATTATTGATATTCTCACTAAAAACAATAATAAAATCATACTATTCAAAATTTTATAATTTAAAAAATGTTTTTTCTCTATAAACCTTTACGATAGGCAGTGTAATTACTGTTATCTCCATTTTATAGATGAGCAGCTGAGATTAAGATTTATATCCAACAATGGTAACCCAAATGAAGGTCAGAGATTTATACTGAATATCGATCTCATAATGGGCATCTAGGTCCACAGCGACATAGCTCTGTTGGAATGGAGTCTTGAATCAAAGTCTTCTGGTTCAAGAGTTCTTTGTACTACATCATGCTGCCCGAATTAACAGACAAATTAAGTGAATTCCTGTGTCTAATTCTCCCCTTCAGTTTTAGCACACAGTGATGCTCCCAAAGAAACTGGGCAGAGGTGTTGGGGAAAAGAGCAACACAACAAAAAAATCTTTCTTCATTTCTACCTTGATTCTTTCCAGAGTTAAAGTATTTGGGAACTGTTTTGTCCATAGCTAGCTTAGTGACTTTTTTATATGTTTCTAAGGTTGTATGTCATTCAAAGAATATATGAAGTGTGACTAACTACAAGCAATGAGCCTGCTACTTTTTATTTGGCATATGGAAGTCGAAAAGAAATCATTATAGCAGACATGTTTCAATGTCTTTCCACTTGGAATAATAATATATTCTAGGTTACTTGATCAGACTTTGGCTATAAGCTGTGGTAAATACACCAGTGTCATCGTTGACAGATGCCAATCAAATCATCAATCAATTTTAGCCAACTGAATAAGCATTTACTAAGCATCTACTATGTGCCAAGCACCATGCTAAAGCACCTGGAATAAAGAGAAAGCCCAAAAACAGTCCCTAATTTCAAGACTTTCATATCTTAATGGATATAGATAATGAAGATAAGTATATAGATATAATGTTTCCACTATTAAGCTATTATATTTTGTATATACATTATATGTAAGATATTATATACATATTATATAAATATATGATATATTACTATATATTACTATATATAACTATATGTGAGATGAATTGCAGCTAATCTTTGAGGGAAGACACTACCATTAAAGGAGTTTGTGAAAGTTTTTTTGTAGAAAGGAGGATTTTAGTTGGGACTAGAAGGAAGTCAGGAGTAAGAAATTGATTTAGGAGTTAAGTGATGCTATTATTCAAATTACCTAATTCATAATCCAGTCACTAAGCAGCCAGTGATGGAAACTTGTCTCAGCATAATGTGTCCCACAAAGTAGATGTTTAACAAATATTCACTGAATTGAAAAGAATGGAATTCATATAAATTTTTATAAGTGCTTAAATATCAATATCTCATACCCCAAAGAAATTCTATAAACTTTTTAAATTAGAAGGATCTTTGTGAGAGGGAAACAAAACTAGACTTCTTCTCGCTTAATTTACGTAATCAACATTTATTTAACTTTGAAAGTCATTATTTTTGCTGTTTGATTATAATAGGACAAATCTATAAGAATAACTTTTTTTGCTGTTATGCAATACATATTTCATATTCCTTTGTCATGAAAGAAGATATATATTGCACATGGAAGAAAAAGCTTATGAAGGAAATAAGGTAAAAGATGGATAGTTCAATTTACAATCAGATGTTGATAGTTCCTACAGTGGCTTTCATTGTGAGTCACTTGGTATTGTCTTGGATCCTTGCTTTGTTGATAATAGTTTAGTCCAACCCAGTTGATCATCATATAAAATTTCTGTTACTGTATACAACGTTTCAGTTTGCATCACTTCATATAAGTCTTCCCATATTTTTTAAATCATCCTGTTCATCATTTTTTTTTATTGCACAACAATATTCCATTATGACCATATACCACAGCTTTTTCAGTCATTCCCCAATTGATGAACATCCCCTTAATTTCCAACTCTTTTAGACATATCTTTATTTTAGAAAATGAGTAACTTAAGGGATATAAAATATTTTTACTTTCCACTTTCACATTACTAGTTCAAACACAATCAAATTAATATTGGTTTGCTTTAGAAAAAAATATTTTAGTTTACTAGAATATATATGAAATACTAATAAGAAGTATTTTCCAAAGAACTAATTTTTCTTCCGCTTCTAAAATATTAATTTACTAGTCAAAAAATTATCGTAAAGTCATCACTTCTTTTTCTGTCTTGTTCTCTATTATAACTTCAAGCTGCAATTACTTATCAGCTTTAGCTCTGCCAGGGATCCCGAGTAGAGCAAGAAAATCATTTATTTTCATCAAGACGGAAATTTCTATTAGGGTAAAGAATGCTTTTAGAGGGAAAATACCTCTAAGGAGACTTGTAAACATAGTTTACAGATAATTAGAAAGTCAAAATGTCATTGTTATAGATAAAATAACAGCACATTTGGAAAGTAACGACTCTGAAACAAATCTTATAAGTTTAGTGGTTTTGTAGTAAAACATATTAAGAGAAGATGGAAAGATAATCTGAAAATGATGAGATAATAAAAAGTAATGCTAAATAAAGTGCATCCTGATTCAAGAAAAAAATGCTATTTTAGAGTGGACTGAGTACTAGATTTTGAGTGAAATTACCCAAGTTAAAATTCCAGCACTGCTATTTACTTTTTGTCTGATTTTTTGGCAAATCATTTCAAATCTCTGGGCCTCAATTTCCTTATACATGGAAAGAAAAGGTTGGACTAAATAAACTCTATGGATCTTTCTATCTCAAAATTCTATGGAATCCTATGGAATAGCAATTAACATCTACACTAAAAATTAGTCTGCATTAACTGAGAAGGAAAGAGCTTTAACAAACTTAACTTTTGTAAAACAAGAATCAAACTATGTAGAGAAAGAGAACTACTGACTGATCTCAGTAATTTATATTGATGCAAACATCTGAAATAAAATACTACAGCCAAGTATTAAAAACAGTTATAATATGTAGGCTAAATATATACCGGGGTTGTAGGCTAGTTAAAAATTAGCAAAGCAATTTGCACGATTAAACACCTAATATCACCTGACCATATGTATAGATGAGGATAAAGAACTTGATAGTTTACAATACTCGTTTACACCTTAATAATTTGTTCATTTACAAGGCATTTTAAAATAATAAGAATAACATACATCTAAAATAAAAAGTTGACATTGTTTGCAATAGACTTTCCCAATAAGTATGGGGGTCCAACAAAGACTGGTCTCATTATTATTCGACAGTTTTAGAAATTCTACTTTAGGAATAAAAAAGAGAAATAAATTAAAGGTATAAACATTATCAAAGAAACAAAAGTATTTTTGTAGACTCCCACAAAACAGCAAAGAAATTAATTGACATATTAATAGTATCAGCAAAATAGTAACATTCAAAAGAAATGCACAAAATCATTAATGTAATATCAGCAACAGAATAATACATAGAAAATAAAAATCTCATCAAGGGAAAAAAAGAGAGAAAAGAGAAATCCTTAAAAACACACACACACAAAATATATAAAATAATTTGGAGTCATGATACGCTCAAGAATTTTACAAATATAATTATAAGATATTTTCTTTAGGACTAAAGGGGGAAAAATAATTAGAGGGGCATTTGCTCATGGTAGAATTGTGCCAATATGAACAAAACAACACCTTTTAAACTAATTTGTAATATTTATTTGTGTCAAGTCAAATATACTACCAAGGAGTTATACTGTGAGATAAAGCTGCACTGAAACCTAATTTTCCTTACACAGCTTCCTTCTTTACCTCACTAGCCAACATAGGGATAGATCCAGAATAAACTTCTCCTGCAACCTGACTAGTCCTAGTCTCACTAAAAACATTTTCCTGCTCATTTAGGAACATAAAAAAGGCAATCAAGTTTGAGTTTGTGCCTAGAGTTGGTGCATAGGACTATATACAGAGATACTCTGATGGTCTATTGACCAGATGTGTTTCCAGATGGAGATTCTGGAGGGGGGGAGGGAAGAGAGGGATCATGCAGAGAGGCTAAGTGCTACTTTATCCTTGTTATCTACTCATACTGTGTTAGGGCAAAGAAGTCTTCCTCTATTAAACTTCTGTTTTTAGACTGAATTGACTTCCTCTATTAAAGAGAGTACCTTCTGATGTCCTAATGTTGAATTGAAATTAAGAAAGTGATGGTGATAAGAGTCACACATACAAAGGAATACTTGAGAAACTGGACAAATAAAAACAAAATGCAACTGAGGGAATAATCAGAAACCCAAAGGAAATGATATAAAGAAAGTAGAAATTAAGGGATATCAGAATAAACTATTAAGCAGTGATCAATAATATTATATTAATCAGAATAAAAATGTGGATCAACAAAATAAAATAGAATTACATAAGTATGAATATAAAGACTGAAGAAATCCTTGAGATTATATAGTCCAACTTCAATTGGTAACTCTCAAGATATATATTACTGGGGAAAAGATCTTGATTTAAAAAAACTGAAAGGAATAATGGACAGTAGTTTAGTAACAAATCAGGCTTTTTATACATGCCATATTTTAAATGCTAAATGATTTAAAAATTAAGTATGGAAAGTCATAATTTTCACAAATACAACCGAGAAAGGACATTATTAACCAAACAATAGATAGAAGTCATTACAAAAAACAAAACAGACTATACTCTGAAAAAAATTAAAGAATTTTTATCCCATAAGAATCAATGATATATAACAAGGAGAGAAAATTTCTGAGTGGGAAAAAACTTTTATATCAAATACTATAGATAAATTTCATGCCCAATATATATAGAGAGAATCCACATACATAAGATTGTGGCATGCCCTAATAAATAAATGGTCAAAAGGTATGCACATATTTTAAAAAAAGATTTCATTTATCATAGATTTTAAGAAAACCATAAAATCATAGATTTTGAACTGCAAAAAGTTTCAAAGTTCATCCAGTCCAACAGAAGTAGAAACTGGGGCCCATAAGAGCATTAAAAGTAGGGAAAAGATGATAGAACAGAGCAAAACAGGGAGTTGGGGAGGGGGGTTTGTGTTGTCAAACACAATGTTTTTGCTTAATTTTTTTTTCTTTGTTTCCAGGGAGGACTTTTGGTGAGGAGTGGGAAGAGGGGAACAATGAATGACTGTAATGTTCCCATAAAGCCACCAATAAAACAGGGCTGCAGAGTACCATGAGACTAGTACTGGCTTTAATGTCAGGGACCTCAAATTCAAATTCACCTGTCTCTGACACACACACTACCTGTGACCTTGGGTTATGTTGGATGCTGGAGGAGTCCCATAGCTATCCTGGTCTCAGTTTTCACATCTCTAAAGAAGAGTCATATTACATGTCCAGGGAGGTGTATGCTACGTGTGGCTCTCTGATCCTATGATTTAGGACTAATTAAAAAAAAATGATAATGATGGCAGCTAGGTGGCACAGTGGATAGGAAGCTGCTGAGCTTGGAATCAGGAACTCATCTTCCTGAGTTCAAATCTGACCTCAGACCATAACTAGCTGTTTAACTCTGGGCAAGCCACTTAACCTTATTTTTTCTGTTTCCTCATCTATAAAAAATCTTTGCCAAGAAAACTCAAAATGGGGTCATGAAGAGTCAGATATGACTGAAAGTACTCAACAACAACAATAAAACATTAAAACAATAATAAAACAATACTTAAACATATTGAAAATAATAAGACTCAAACAATAAAACAAAATAATAAAAATAAAAAATAAAAGTTATCTAGGAATGGGAATGATCACTTAACGCTCACTTTGAGGACTTGAGCAGAGGGAAATCTAGGTGACTTTGGGGCAAAGAGTACTCATTTTTTTATCCATATCACCTAGTTCACTAAATGACTACCAGTAATTGGTGTTTAGCCTAAATGTGATATGTACCATTTTCTTATAATTATGAGACATAGTGTTTCATAAAAGATGAGAAAAGAGAATTCTAAATCTCATTGTAAGTAAAATAATTGTTTATAGTTCTAAAAACTACTCATTGTGAATACAGGGACTAGGGGAAGAATAGATAATAATGAGGAGAAATGGCAACATGGATGCTGTTTCCTAAACATTTTGCTATTTATTTTTATGCTAAATAAGCCAAAATCTATGGAGAACTCATTAAGTAGCGGCAAAATATATATCATTGCTTTACCTAGAAGCTATGACTGTCTAAAAAAACCAAAGGTCTTTGGGCATCTACAATTAGATGAAACATCCCCTAGTTATGCTGAAAAAATATTTTGAGCTTTAGGGAGAGTTGTAATATAATTCTCAAAAATCAATTTCCCCATTTCAGTATCTGCTGTTGAAAAGAATGCACCAATTACTAGTCTAGCTATGACAACAATTTATTTGTGCCTTTTGTCATTCAAACATGTCAAAAGGATCATTTTCAAATACTTGGCTCTAAGAAAGAATATTAAATCAAATAGCTCTGAAAATATAAAATGCATTATAGAACCTTAAAGTTAGCAGGAACAGCATACTATATAGTTCCTAACTTATTTTCAGTTTCATCCACACTTTTCATTATGGCTTCATGTTTGGAATCTATAAGAACCTTTAAGCTGGTGAAAGCCATTCTAGTTAGCTCAGCTTCATTGTCTACCATCAGTAAAATTCCAAGGGCCAGCAGAAGGTAAAATAGGGAAGACAAGAATATAAGTTTGGGTGACCCTCTTCCTTCCCCTCTGTATACTCTTCCACCCTATTATGCTGCAATTTGGCTCATCAGGATCCCCTAGCTGATATATCTCCCTAAGCCTGATCCTGGACCCTCAGCCTAGTCCTGCTTTCTCTTATCTAACCAGTTAGCTTTCTAGGAATAAAGGTCTTTGATAAATTAATGTTCAGTGATGTATTCATGACACCTTAATGTGTTACCCAGCCCTGAAATATTTGCATTTCAAAACACAGCTTCCAGAGCCAACAAAGCTTTCATTTCCTTTCAGGGAGATACCTAAAGGACACCCACATTTGCAAGTCACATTATTAGATACATCCTCACCTGCACAAAAGAAGGAGAGTTGAGATAACCAAGTTTAGCTCTACCTGTAATAAGCAAGTTGCTCAACTTCATTAACTTTCTATTCTTCTTTAGACAATAAAGAAGTTGACTTAATGATCTCTTAAGTTTTCTTTCACTTCTAAAACCTGCAATTTTTATAAACATAAACACGTTCTTTAAATGGAAGAAAAATGCTTCCATTTTCTGCATAAAGAAATAGTTGAGGGTTTGGTGCCACCTCACTTATCTTTACTCATAAATCTATTTGTATAATGTTTGCATGGGCAGCTTGGAGCAGTAGATAGAGTGCTAGGTATGAAGTAAGGAAGTTTATCTTTGTAAGTAAGGAATTAAAATTTGACTTTAGACATTAGCTGGTTGACCTTTCAGCAAGTCACTCAACTCTATTTGCCTCAGTTTCCTCATTTGTAAAAGTGACTGGAGAAGGAAATGGCAAACCACTACAGGATCTTTGCCAAGAATACCCCAAATGGGGTCACAAAGAGTCAGACATGATTGAAATGGCTAACTGACCAACAATGTTTACATAAATATAAAATGCAGGATTCAAAAGAGATTTATCAGGTATCACACAAGATGTAGGAACCAGTATCTTTGCCAAAGGGATTTCAATAATAGATATTTCTTCTAGAGAAAACTTTCCTGCACCAAAAAGAGGCTTTGAGGATACAAGTTCACTTTCCCAAGTTTCAGCCAAGTCTTAAATATTTATTTCAAGTATCCATTATTTCTATCACATGAATCAGTCCTCTATATATGCAGATTGCAATTCCTCTAAATATCGGTCAATGGTCTTTATGAGTTGTTATGACTTAAGACTGTAGTGATGAACCTTTCTGTCATTAACTTAGGCTGATTCTCAGATAAAATACACAAATTCCATGATTAAAGCCATACATTTACTTTAATTCTTTTCAGTTTGCCACAATCTTCCAGAGCTTGATCTTATCTGGCAAAAACTGCTAGAACTCAGATTCATGTCTACATTTGACAGAGTAGGACTTACTTATAATCAACAATTAGATTTTTTACTTTTATCTTCATACTTAAGTATTGAAACAAACACAGCTTTGTGATTATAAGTCACGGGAACACAGGATTACAACTTCTGAATTTTTTTCTCATTCTAGGAGATATATCTACTTCTACATCCTTCTCATAAAGGATGATCCTTTTGCCTTTGAGGCTCTGGCTTTGATTGGTGAATTAATTCTAAAGATTCCAATTGTGACTTCTCTTCTTTCCAAGGTATGATCTCCTGAATCTCTGGACTTTTCCATTCTTCTCTTCATCTCTACTTTTATGTGGCATCTTCTTCCAATTAGAATGTAAGCTACTTTACTTTAAGAAGGCAGGAATATTCTTTCCTTTTATTTGTCTTCCTAGGATTTAGCACAGAACCTGGCAAATAGTATTTCATAAAAATTTGCTGAACTTAATTTAGAAGGATTCTTCAGTGTATTCTAATCTAATCCCTTTCATTGTGATTGCAAGAATGATTCCTGGTTGTGGTGGTTTTTGTGAAACATATGGCAGAAGAGATCCAACTCTGGGAGGTCCTTGAGGAAGGGCTACCCTAATTGGCTAGGTTCCCTGTACTTAGTAAGGAATGCATAGCAATCCCACAAGAAGGATAAAAACGGACTGGTTATAATCTGTATCCCTAGAGTGTATGCACATTTATCAGTGAGATCATATATCTAATGTAGTAGTAGTAGTAATCTGTGGACAGGAAATCTAAATGATTTAGTGCTAGTAACAATGATTGACAGTCCAAATCCATTTTTTTAAACTGCTAATTCATTTACAAAGGCAGAGAGGTCACAGTGGATACTCAGAGTCAGGAAGATTCCTGGCCTTGGATAATTCCTAGCTGTATGACCTTAGGAAAGTCATTTAACCCCATTTCCTCATCTGTAAAATGAGCCGAAGAAAGAAATGGCAAACCACTCCAGTACCTTTGCCAAGAAAACTCCAAATGGGGTCATGAAGAGTCAGGTATGACTGAAAACAACTTGAAAAATAATGAATTTACATTTTAAAGGCTAGTCCTATATCTTGACTTGGGCCTTGTTATATTATTAAAAAAAATTCTTCCAGAACAGAAACTTCTTTTTAGAAGGAAAAATAATAAATAGAGAAAAATGATATGGAGGTAGCAGAATCCTCTGAAGCAGAATTCAGTCTATTATTGAAGGACAGGTTGCCAATGTTATCATAAGGTCAATAAAGAAATTCATGCAGAACAGATTGTACTAAGTGCCCATAATAGCTGTTTGCCAGGGCTTACCAATATCCCTGTTACAAAAAGAGGTAGTTTTCTCTTTTTTTTAGCTTCCCTATGTACAAGGACAGAAAAATTTGGATTTGGTTCACAGTTGCAATGCAAATATGGTAGCTTGTAAATAAGATTCTTTTTATAGTCCCATCAGTAGTTAATTACAATTCACGGCTACAGTAGGCTTTAGCCAGGCCAGGCTATACAACCTGCCAAGCCTCTCCCTAAAGCTGAATGCCAAGACTGTGCTCATTATAAATCCAAATTTTTCCTCTCTTCCTTTTTGTTAGTCCAAAGACACTTCCAAAAACCAGATGTCACTACTCTAGAGAGAAATCATAGCTCAACCTTGACTTCATGTGGCATTTGGGCACTTAGATGGTCATCTCTAGAGGGAAATTATTTCAAATGGCAAACGGTATTTTGAGAATTAAAAATCAAGCTAAGTCTTGTGGAAAAGATGGAACCAAGTTAGTGAAGGAGACTTCCTGTTAGAGGAGAAAATTAGAATTTAGAATACCTATTCTGACCTAAATAGAAAGGTAGTATTCAAAAAAAAATATGTGTGATATCTAAAAAAAAAAAAAAAAAGAAAGAAAGAAAGAAGAGAAAGAAAAGATGACACAGAAGCTACCTTTAGCTTTTCACAAGATGAAAAGCATTCATTTAGATAAAATTCTTGGTGACAAAAAAAGGCCACTCTTTCTCTTCAATGATGCTATAAATACGGATTACTGCAACATCAGGATTACCTGAGAGGTATCTTGCTGTAGTAGTTAGGAAGCTGAGCCTCAGAATCCTCAAATTCAAATCCAGCCTCTTGCATATTCTGATTATGGAAGCCAGCATAAATCACATAATCTCTCATTGCTTCAGGCAATTCTCTGAAACATGGGGGCATACAAAGAACTTCTGATTTATATGTCTATGGAGGGATTTACCATAGTGGGAAATCTCTACAAAAAATCAGAAGTCCAGACTTTTCCCCATTCTCATACCTAGTCTGGTCTAGATAGAAAGACAGATACATAGATAAATACATAGAGATAAATGATAGATAAGAGATAGGTGATAGATGGTTGGAGCAGATTTCACAAATTAAAACACAACTGTAACCTAAATAAGGCAAACAGAAGTTAGTGACTTGCTCAAGCTCACACAACTTTTGAGTGTAGATGGTCACAATTGAACTCAGGTCTTCCTGGCTTCCAGGCCCAGTGCTCTGTCCACTGAACCATCTAATTGCCCCTTAGAGTGCCTTTTATAATATAAATGAACATGAAGGAGTATCATAGAAGTATAAATAAGGACTCTTACAGGGCTTATGGATAGCTCCCCCACTATTCTATTGGAGATTCTACATCTATTTGGAAAGGGGAAAAAAATGACTAAAGAAGAAAAAATACAATGTTTTACTTGTTAGCAACAAATGTACAGAAAATTTCTTTAGAAATATGGCTGTGAGTATCTACTGAGGAAATAAATTTAAAGAGTTTAGCACAGTACCTGGCACATAACAGCCACTTAATAAATGTTGATTCTTCTTCCCTCTCACCCCTCTGTAAGTTTTCTCTATTATCTTTATTTTATTCTATTTTATTTTTAAAACTCTTATCTTCTGTCTTAGAATCTAAATCAGTTCCAAGGCAAAAAAGAGTTTAGGCAATTGGGGTTAAGTGACTTGTTAAATTCATGAAGCTAGACTTGAACCAAGGATCTCCCACCTCCAGACCTAGTTCTCTATCTACTGAGTCACCTAGCTAGACCTCTCTATTATTTTTAAATCTCACCGTATTTCCTTCTATGAAGCATGCTTTTGATGTAAGGAGGAACTCAAGTGATAGGCAAAATGGAGGCCAAAAAGGCTAATATTCCCCTATTTAATCTTTTGATTTATTTTTATGTTGACCTTCATATGAACCCATTTCTATCTATCTTATAACATAATTTTCAGTTTTGAAATTTCCCCATTTCTGTTGTATGTTTAGAATACTAATTTCAAGAGCAACTGATTCCATCCTTCCCTCCTTTCTCTTATTTCTAACCACTGTTTTTGTCTCATCTTCCATCAAATTTATTTCATGTTCAATCATGGCTTAAATAGAGTGCTTATTGTAACAGTGACTGAAGAACACAGACTATAGAAAGCAATGGAATTCTCTGATTGGCAAGAATTATTTTTAAAATAATAGCTGCCAATATGTTCCAATAGTAACTGTGACTAAAATACTGACTCACACTCTTATTCTAGGAATGGAAGCTATCAAAAAGTCCATAAAGTATCCTATGCATATCCTATGGATCCTTTGCTTCATCATAACATAACAAATAGCCTGGCATTCTGAGTATGTCCAGATGTGCAAGCTTTAATTATACACTAACAGAGGGACATCTGAGATGTAGCTCTGGCAATTCTGCTCTTCTATAGTTTTGCACAGATAGACTTAGGCAGATTTACAGTGGCTTCTTGCTTAATATCACTTGGGTAAGAGCCAGTACATAATCCAAATGGATAGAACTGATTTGAAAAATAATTTTAAGAAATTATATCTAATTTTAAATGTATAAATCACTTTTAAAATTGATTTTTGGGGAGAAAAACTATTTAAGATTTGATCAGAAACATCACCAAGGAAGTGAATTATGACTTCAATTTGTATAGTAATTGAAAAAGTATTTTATATTTTATATTAATTTACATTTGTTGAATGCATTGACTACTTTTATATTTGTGTACTTTTTGTTTCAAATATAGTTGTTTCAATACTATTTGCAATATTGATCACAAAACGCCAATGGCAATTATTTGAGAGTCATCTTTTAGCTGCCTTTAAAGGTTATTTAGAAAGATTAAAGTTTTCTATCCATGAAATGGGAGTTAGTGTTCAGTCTCTCCACAAGATATCATTAGACATTAAATACATGGTCCATTTCAGCTTTTTAAATGTGGATTTCTTACTTTATAGATAACATATTTTTTCAAGGTCTTAAATGGAGATGTAACACATCTGATTGGCCCCAGTACAAATGCTGTACAGAGGCTTAAGTTCTGACTCTTTATGAGTTGTGGTTTAATTAAGGCAAATTAATGCAAGACTTTTAGTTGTTACTATTCTTGCTAAAAACAATGAAGAATTAATTCAATTAAAGAAGGCAGGTTGGATAAGATAATCACACCGTTAAGTATTAAACATCAATATTCTCCTGAATCTGACATTAGAAATACAAAGCATAATTTGGTAAGAACCATAAGACAAGTATAAACAGGTTCTGGGAATTCAAAGCTATTGCTTAATATTCAGTTTTCAAATTTCCTGACCTCTATCCAGCAACTGGCATAGATGACCACATTCTCTTTCTAGATACTCTCTCCTCCTAGGTTTTCACGGAACTTTTGTCTCTTAGTTCTTCTCTTAGCTATCTAATCTACCCCTTCTCAATCTCTTTTACTGGAACTATATCCATGTTATCTCTCTCTCTCTCTCTCTCTCTCTCTCTCTCTCTCTCTCTCTCTCTCTCTGTCTCTCTCTCT
>NC_058135.1:76240636-76334210 GCF_016433145.1 Gracilinanus agilis | reverse complement strand
CAGTCTGTTCACATGTTCTCTCTCTGTCTCTCTGTCTCTCTCTCTCTCTCTCTCTCTCTCTCTCTCTCTCTCTCTCTCTCTCTCTCTCTTCCCTCCTCTCACTCTCCTTTCATTCCCTCCCCTCTTCTCTCTTTTCTGTACTCTCTTACTGGGTAATCCCATCAACTCTAAAAGGATTCAATTATAATCTCTATGCAGATGAAAACTAGACTATATGTCAAGCTCTAGTCCCTCTCCTGAATTCCACTTTCTACATTAACAACTGCCTACTGGATATTTTTAAATGCATTAGGCATCTCATACTCAAAATTCCCAAAATAGAACTCATTATTTTTCTCCTTAAAGGGAAGTGGAGAAGAGAATAAGCATTTAGATTTCAGGTACTGTGTCAAAGGCTTTTTACAAATATTACTTCATTTGATTCTCACAACAACCCTGGGAAGTAAATGCTATTATCATGCTCATTTTGCAGTTGAGGAAACTGAGGCAAACAGAAGTTAAAGTGACTTGCCCACATAGCTAGTTAGTACCTGAGGCCAGATTTGAACTTGCTGACTTCCAGCCCAGTGCTCTATCCATTATAAAGCCTAGTTGCCCTGAAACCTACTCTTTCCCTTCTGAACTTCCAGATTAATGTGAAGAAATCAAGATTCACATCCTCCATGTTGTCCTCCACATCTCACCTTCACTCACATCCCATACTTAACAGATTGCCAAATTCTATCCTTTACATCTCCACATCTTACCTATCTGTTGCCTTCTCTGCATTCAGACAGCTATTGTCTGTGCCTCAACACGTCTCAACTGGATTGCTACAATAGCTTTCTAATCGGTATTCCTGCCTTAAGCTCCATCTCCCCCAGGTCAACTATTTTCTACAGAGCTGCCAAAGTAACTTTCTAAAGTACAGGCTTCCATATTGCCTACCTACTCCATCTCACAGGTCTCCAGTTGTTCTCTGGTTAGAAGGATCAACTATGAGCTCTTCCATTTGGTATTTAAAGTTCTTCATAACATGGCCCTTTCCTATCTTTCTAGATTTCTTACACATTACATTCTTATCAGCTATATTAAACTGGCCACTTTTTAAAAAAAATTCTTACCTTACATCTTAGAATTAATTGTATGTTGATTCCAAAGCAGAAGAGTAGTAAGGGCTAGGCAATGGGGATTAAGTGACTTGCTCAAGATCATCCAGCTATGAAGCATCTGAGGCTAGATTTGAGCCTGGAATCTCCCATCTCCAGGTCTGGTCCCCTATTCAATGAGTCACCAAGTTATCCCTTGTTCACTGTTTTCCAACTATGATGATCCATCTCTTTATAAAACTCACTGCCTTCTCTCTTAGAATTCTTGATTTCTTTCTAGACTCATTTCAATTACCACCTTTTCTAAGGTTTTTCCCTCATTGCCTTTCTACAGTTGTTAGAATGTTTCCTTTTAAAGTTATCCTGTATTTGAGGACATCTTACTTATACTGATGTAAGTACTTGTCTCCTTCATTGGAAGAATGTAATCTCCTGGAGGGCAGAGATTGTTTTTTTTTAATTTTTCTTTCAATTCCTGTTCTGCTAATACAGAATACTTCTTAATAAATTTTTACTAATTAATTGATTGATTAATTTACTACTTAATTAATTAATTAATTCAGAGTAAGGCAAGATTATATTTTCTTGAGGGAATCATAAAACAATTTCTTGAATTAGGCCTTAACATATTCAAGATTAAACAGGTTGTTCAATTCATTAAAAAACATGTATTAAACACCTAATTGGAACAAATGTACTACAGTAGAGAACAGGTCTAAAAAAAAGAAAAATATTTTCCTTAAGGAATTTATATTTTGCCATTTAAATAAGCTAAAGGAAAAACATTTTCATGAGTTTATTGTTGTGAAATCCTATGGTAGATGCTGGAGATGAAAACAGAGAAAAGAAAAACAATCCCTGCTCACAGAGAGCTTCCATTCTAGTTGAGGAAGATGCCACCAAGAGGAAGGGTCAGTAACAGGGGGGCTGGAATGAAGGATGAAGCCATAGGTGGGTTGGCAATACCTGAGGGTCAGAAGGGCATACACACTGTGGTTTTAGGGTATAATTCTAAGGTAGGTGCTTTATGAATATAGGCAGTAAATTCCTGCCAAATAGGGTAATCAGTCATGTTTTCCTGGAAACATCAATGGCTAGAGGGGCTGTATTAAATGAGGGAGGAAGTGGGTCTGATGGTTAAGAGTTTAATGAATGTCCTGGGTTTCTTCCCATGGAGGTGGGCTGGAAGGGTAGAAGCAGAGGAGCACCAGATAATAAGGGGAAAAGGGAAGGAGACAATGACAGGAAGATTGTGGGAGAGGGTTAGGGCTCCTCTTCTCTGCTAAACACTCTACTTCCAATTAGAGTCTAAGTTTGAGGCTGAAGAAGGGTTTAGCAAGGGCGCCCTGCAGCACTAGTTTCTATAATACACGTTAAACTGAAGAAAGAGAAGGTTAAAGGCTAACAGGATTAGAGAAGGTTTTTTTGAGAGAAAGAACACTCTGAAATTTGAAGGAAGAAAAGAATTTTGCCAGGTGAAATTGAGAAAATAACATTCCAGACAAAGAGGAGAAAACCAAAAAGAGATGATAAAGTGCTATGGTCAGGATAATTCCAACCGTCCAACTTGGCTGGAATGTAAAATTCATAAGAGACTATCAATTAATCACCAAGTATGTGCCAGTCACTGGAGATATTAATACAAAAAATACAATCATCCCCACTCAAAAATAGCATGCGATCAGTCTGGAATGGGGCAATGGGAGCCAGGGTCCTGAACAAGGGGCTGATGTGGTCAGACTCACTAGTGATTTAGAAATTCCATTTTGGTAGCTGTGTGAAAGAGAGAGCAATCAATAAACATATATTCAATGTCTACTATGTGTCAGGCACTGGTCTTGTCCTCAAGGAGTTTATAACCTAATAGAGGAGACAATAAAGAAATAGATAGATTGGGAAGGGGTAAGTTTAGAAGTAGGTAGATTAATTAGACTCCTAGACTCTTAGACTATTAAATAGTCTAGAAGAGAGACAGTGAGAGTCTAAAAACTATCCAGGAGTGGTGGCCAAGTGAGTAAGAGGAAGAGATTAAAAGGTGCTAGGATGGTGGAATGGACAAGACCTATCAAAATAAATTAGAGATCCAGGTGAGAGCAAGGGAAGAATCAATGATGATTCTAAAATTATGTTATAAAATTGGGTTTATGGACAATGTCTTTAACAGAAACAGAGAGGTAATAGTAGTAGTAGTAGTAGTAGTAGTAGTAGTAGTAGTAGTAGTAGTAGTAGTAGTAGTAGTAGTAGTAGTGGATGCATCAATTTCATAGTTGATGTAATTACCGAAGGAAGGAGTAAAATAAAGAAGAAAGAAGAGAGCTTGTGAAAGAACCCTTGTATAGCCAGCCATGCCAAGGGGCCAGGAAATAGCTCCAGCAGGGCAGGCCACATGGCGGTATCCAGGATTTGGATTAAGAGAAGCTGGGTCTGAATCCTGCCCTGGTCACTTTACTACTGCTGTAACCTTGGACAAATCACTTAACCTGTGGGAATCTCAGTCTCGTGTTTGTTAAAGGAGGAGACTGGAGTAGATAGCTCACTGCATTCAGTGGCTTTTTACAACTCTAAACTAGATCCCTATGACAAAAAAGAAACAATCATATGGGTCAGAGGAGAACCAGGAGAGACCAATTACTTAACTCAAGGGAGGAAAAAAGGTAGTCAATAAGAATAAAAGTTAAGAAGGATAAAGAATGAGAAAAGACCACAGTTCTTAGTGGTTACAATGGTGCAGACTAAGGCAGTTAAAAATGAATATGATAAGCAAACAATTATCACTGGAGACTTGGGTATTGCTTAATAGCATCTTAATGCAGGTGACAAAAATATCACCCAAAATTTCTCATAAAACTTCAAATTAGAAATGTTTCCTGTTCCACTAATTTCCAAGAGTGGATTTCAATTAGCATTGTTCAAGAAAAATGAACAAATTAATTTTCTACTTTCTGACACTGATACAAAATTAATTTGAGAAAACCTCTGATTTAAAATGTGTAATGCTATCCCAACAATACATTTTTCTAAAAAATATTTAAGTGAATTGAGTCTGACAATTAAATGGAATTCCTTTTATTTACATTAAAACAACTCCCAAAGAATCCCCAGGAGAACAAGCAGCCATCCTCAAAACAGTCATTCACCTGTGATTCTGAAAAAAGGCTTCTCTGGCTAATTTTTATGCCTTGCATTTCTTACATTTAAAGATGTGTGCCTAGAGGATTATTCAAACTACTTAGGGATATGGCAGTATTCAATATAATTGCTGTCCAGGCACAACATTTAGGGGATTTCAAAGGACAATAGGTCATCATGTCTTTCTATTCTGTGAAGAAGGCAGCACAAGTATTGTTATCTTCATTTGACAACAGAAGAAACTGAGGCTGGGAGAGACTGCTTGCCTAAAGTCACACAGCTAACAAGCAATTAAATAGAATCAAATACAAACATTGTTATATAGACAGAAGGACAGGAAAAATGCTGAACCTCTGTTTTTTTTTAAACCCTTAACTTCTGTGCATTGGCTCCTAGGTTGAAGAGTGGCAAGGGTGGGCAATGGGGGTCAAATGACTTGGCCAGGGTCACACAGCTGGGAAGTGTCTGAGGCCGGATTTGAACCTAAGACCTCCCATCTCTAGATCTGACTCTCAATCCACTGAGCTACCCAGCTGCCCCCTGAACCTCTGTTTTTAACTGGACTTGGCTTCCTAGGGATTCATTTCAAATTATCTGTAAAGTGGGTTTTATGATATTTCCTGTGATATAACACACACACACACACACACACACATACACACACACACACACACACATATTTGGATAAATTTTCTTTTTTTAGAATTTTGTAACTGTAAGTACCAGTCCTTATCTGGGAGAAGGCCAATGAACCTATTTTGTTTGCTAGAATACACACACACACACACGTGTGTGTGTATGCATGCATGCACATATACATACATTATATACATATATAAAGAGGTGTATTCTGAGGGAAAATATATAAGCACAACATACTTTTAAGTTTATTATCTGCATTATTAACATTTTGCTCAACACTTTATCAAATCTAGACAACAAAAGAATCAAGTCCCAATTTGCTGATATTTAAGGTATAAATATTCACAGTAAAAAAAAATAATCATTTAAATTGGCTCTGACATACATACTCACAATTTCATACCTTTCTCCCCGCCTTAGGATTTTTTGGAATTGGAATTTTATAACTTTCTCCCTCATAGAATCTGACTTAAAATTCACATCTAGAATTCACATTTTTCCCAAAGGAAAAAAAAATCCTCAAATATCAACATGGGGCAAGTATTTATATTGGGGAAGTTAGATGACAAAGAAGATAGAGTGCCAGGTCTCCTCTTCCTGAGTTCAAATCTGGCCTCACACACTTTACAAGCTATGTCACCCTGGGCAAATCACTTAACCCTATTTGTCTCTGTTTCCACATCTGTAAAATGATCTGGAGAAGAAAATGGCAAATCACTCCTGCATCTTTGCCAAGAAAACTCCAAATGGGGTAATGAAGAGCCAGAATCAATGGATAAATGACTCAATGACAATATATGATATTATAATAATATATAAAATGATATGAATGAAAATAATACTTTCAAAGGCAGCTAAACTCTAATTAAATTTAATGACCATTTAGAGTTTTGGAAAAAAGAATGATGAAACACGTCTCTCTCCTTAAGGTAAAAACGTATGAGGTTATGGATATGAAGCATCTTTTATGTGCCATCTGATCTGGGTTAACTGTTTTTCTTTGCTACCAGGGATTGGAATGTAAAAATACAAGACACACTAATAACTTTTTTAAAAATGACCAGAATTTAAAAATAAATAAATGAAATCTAGTCTAGTTATATCTATAGCATTCCTTAATTTATCAATTTCATAACCCAGACAGCAAAGGAAATAAGATTAGTTGTCATGACATGTCTTTGATGAAGTCATGGTTCTTCCTGATCACTACTTCCTTTTCTGGATGTTTCCATTTGTTGGAGATTATACCCATTCACGTGTATTTGTTTGGGGGAGGGAGGCATTTTTCCCTTGCTATTCACTTTGCAATTGTTTTCTAATTAAAATCTTAGGTATTTTATATATGGTTCCTGGTCTGTTTAAAGAATGCCTAGATGAATGACAATCAAGTGTAAATGACTTAACTATTATCAACAAGGCAAGGATCCAGGACAACTCCAAGGGACTCATGATGAAAAACAATATCCACCACCATAGAAGGATCAGATGGAATCTGAATGCAGATTGAAACATACCATTTTTCACTTTATTTCTTCCATGAATTTTTCTTTAGGGTAAGAAATATGTTTCTTGTTTTACAACATGACAAAAAGTGAAATATGTATTATATGATAATATATTTTAACCTACATTATATTATATTATCTGCCTTCTGGATGAGGGGGAAAAAAGAGATATTCTTGTACATAGCTAACATAATTTGTTTCTCTTAGATAAGCATCTTTATTATATATTCATAACAAATGACATGTATTACATTATATTACATATAAAGATTTTTTAAAAGAATGCATAGATGAGAACTTGAGCTGAATTAATATAACACAACCTGCTATGCCTCCCCAGATGGGTCTGGATATTCTAGGGATTCCAGAATCAAGTAGAGCCCATGCTACAAATACAATCATAGGGCAAACTAGCAGAATGAGGAAAGAGAAGGAGACTATGATGTAAACTTGAATTATACCATCCCTGGGTTCTCAGCTCTCTTTGGGGTCAAATAATAGGCAAAAATTGGTATTGCTGTTTCTCATTTCCCTAACTACTTCTTCTTTTAAAATTTAATTTTTTTACAATATTTTTTCATGGTTACATGATTCATGACTTTTCCCAAGCCTCTTTCCTCCTTACAAGCAGTTCCACTGGTTTATACATGTATCATTGTCCAAAACCTATTTCCATGTTATTCATGGCTATAAATATTTTTGTACAAGTATTTTTCCTTATTATCTCTTTGTCTCACCACTTTTTAAAATTAAATAAAAAATGACAAACGTACACCAAGTACTTTCCTAGGAAGCACTATGGAGAAGAGTTCAAGGATAATTTTTGCACTCAGAGTTTACAACAAGACTGGAGAAAAATAATAATAACAAAAGAGCATCTCATTCTGAATTTTCCAATTACTCAATACATTTCCTACTGATTGCCAATTCAGAATTTCAAAGGAGCAGACCTAGCTAGAGCCAAGATAGATTGGTATTAGGGGTTGGTGACACCTTGGAGGAAGGTTGGGGAAGGAGAATTCTACTTACTTAGAATCAGTGGCATTAGCAATTGCTTCATAAATATAAGTGTTTAGTGTAAAAATATTTCCTTGGTATAAGCTCTTCAAGTTTGCATTGTGTTATATTTTCTGTATTTATTTTTGGAACCAGACTTGCATAGGATTTCACTAATGTAGAGAACAAGAGGGTAGAGAAACTCACTGTGAATGGAAAATAAGTAAATGTTCTATATTTGCTTAATCTCAGAGAACTGCCCAGGACACTGATGTTAAGTAACTTGCCCAAAGTCATATAAGTATTATTTGTCAGAGATAAGATCTGACTCATCTCTGATTTTCCTGATTTTGAGACCAGCTGGTTCTCTACTACTCAGAGGTGTCAAACTCCCAATCTGGGGGCTGTGTAACTCCCCAGTGAGGCCTTCAGCAAATTAAAATGTAACCGGGAAATGTTTAACAAAATAAATTAAATTATATTAAACAGAGACAATGTTAATTTGTGTTTTTTAATTCAATATGCAACCCTAAGACACTTTAGAGCTGTGCAACAGATACAACTGTAAAACCCTGGACAAGTCACTTAACCCCACTGCCTAGCCCCTAACTATTTTTTCTGCCTTAGAACCAATACATATTGAGTAAGTAATGGGTTTTTTTGTGTGTTTTTTTTTAAAAGCACTCACACCAGGGATTTATTTCTATTTGAACTTGACACTTGTACTACACACTGCCTCTCTTATATAATTTGTATAGGTATAAAAATAACTATTGGGGCAGGTAGGTGTCCTAGTGGCTAGCCTACCCCAAAGAACTGAATTCAAATCTGGACTCAGACAGTACTACATGACCCTGGACAGGTCACTTAACTCTATTTGTCTTAGTTTCTTCACCTATCAAATTAACTGGAGAATGGCAAACCACTTGAGTACTTTGGCAAGAAAACTCCAAAATGGAATCACAGAAATTGAACAAAACTGAAACAACCCAACAACTACAAAAAACAGAACCTTCAGAATGTTTGCTGGATTCTCCACAAAATATATAAAGAAAGACAAGAACAAGATTGAAATATTTTATAAATATCAATGATTTCATGACCTCCCTCATAGGCACATTCCCACCAGGAGTACAAATCACCACTCTCTTGTGGAACTCCCTCAAGCCCTCCAATAAAGATTCCTCCAGGGCCACCAGAGTTCTTCCCTCATGTCTTTTAACAAGGTACCAATTTAGCACTGTGGCTACTTTATAAGGAATTCTCCATTTTTAACATATGGATTATCTACTTCCTTTTCCCAACACATACAAATGATCTCTTTTCTGTCACTTTGGAAATTCATTTTTGGTTCATCACTAATAAGATAAGCATTGCTGATTTCCTTTTCTATTTCTTAGCCAGCACCAGATAGCTTTTTTTTCATTTTAATAACAAATTTCCACATAAGTTTCCTAAATTATATGATCTAAATTGTCTTCCTCTCTTCTTCCCTCTCCCTTCCTGGAGCTGGCAAGCAATTCAATTTGGATTATACATGTACTATAACACAAAACATACTTCTATATTATTAATTATAATATAGCACCAGATAGTTTTGATAATTATTGCTTTATAATAAAGTTCAGAATATGATACTGCTAGAACTCATTCTTTTCCATTTTTATTAATTCCTTTGATATTCTTGATTTTGGCAGATGTATTTTTATTATTATTTCTAGTTCAATAATTTTAAAAATAATTTAACTAGGATACCATTGAATCAGTAGATTATTTTAAGTAGATATTCCCCAATTGATAAATGATCAAAATGTATGAACAAGTAGTGTTTAGATATAGAAATGAAAGCTATATACAATTATATATATGAAAATGCTATAATTTTCATATATTATCTTACACTTATTAGATTGGTTAAAATGATTAAAAGGGCAAAATGACACATGTTGGAGAAGATTGGAAAAATGGGGACACTAATACACTGTTGATGGAACTGCGAATTGATCCAACCATTGTGAAGGACAATCTGGAATTATGCTCAAAGAGTTACAAATCTGTGTATATCTTTTTTTTATTTTTTTAAACATTTATTAATATTCATTTTTAACATGGTTACATGATTCATGCTCCTACTTTCCCCTTCAAAGCCCGCACTCCGCCCACCCATGGCCAATGCACATTTCCACTTTTTTTAACATGTGTCATTGATCAAGACCTATTTCCAAATTGCTGTTAGTTGCATTGGTGTGGTGGTTTCGAGTCTACATCCCCAATCATGTCCACCTCAACCCATGTGTTCAAGCAAATGTTTTTCTTATACATTTCCTCTCCTGCAGTCCTTCCTCTGAATGTGGGTAGCATTCTTTACCATAAATCCTTCAGAACTGTCCTGTGTCATTGCATTGCTGCTGGTACAGAAGCCCATTACATTCGATTTTACCATAGTATATCAGTCTCTGTGTACAATGTTCTTCTGGCTCTGCTCCTTTCACTCTGCATCTGTTCCTGGAGGTCTTTCCAGTTCACCTGGAATTCCTCTAGTTTGTTATTCCTTTTAGCACAATAGTATTCCATCACCAGCATATACCACAATTCGTTCAGCCATTCCCCAATTGAAGGACATACCCTCCTTTTCCAGTTTGTTGCCACCACAAAAAGCGCAGCTATAAATATTTTCATACAAGTCTGTTTATCTATAATCTCTTTGGGGTACAAACCCAACAATGGTATGGCTGGATCAAAGGGCAGGCATTCTTTTAGAGCCCTTTGAGCATGATTCCAAATTGCCAGCCAGAATGGTTGTATCAGTTCACAACTCCACCAGCAATGCATTAATGTCCCAATTTTGCCACATTCCCTCCAGCATTCATTACTCTCCCCTTCTTTCATTTTAGCCAATCTGCTAGGTGTGAGGTGATACCTTAGAGTTGTTTTGATTTGCATTTCTCTAATTATTAGAGATTTAGAACACTTTCTCATGTGCTTATTGATACTTTTGATTTCTTTACCTGAAAATTGCCTATTCATGTCTCTTGCCCATTTATCAATTGGGGAATGGCTTGATTTTTTATACAATTGATTTAACTCCTTGTATATTTGAATAATTAGACACCTGTCAGAGTTTTTTTATAAAGATTTTTTCCCAATTTCTTGTTTCTCTTCTGATTTTGACTACATTGTTTTTGTTTGTACAAAAGCTTTTTAGTTTAATATAATCAAAACCATTTAATTTACATTTTGTAATTTTCTCTAACTCTTGCTTGGTTTTAAAATCTTTCCTTTCCCAGAGATCTGACAAGTATACTATTCTGTGTTCACTTAACTTATTTATAGTTTTCCTCTTTATTTTCAAGTCATTCACCCATTCTGAATTTATCTTAGTGTAGGGTGTGAGATGCTGATCTAAACCTAATCTCCCCCATATTGTTTTCCAAATTTTCCAGCAGTTTTTGACAAATAGTGGATTTCTGTCCCAAAAGTTGGGCTCTTTGGGTTTATCATACACTGTCTTGCTGATGTCATTAAGCCCAAGTCTATTCTACTGATCCTCCCTTCTATCTCTTAGCCAGTACCATATTGTTTTGATGACTGTTGCTTTATAATAAAGTTTAATATCTGGTACTGCTAGGCTCCCTTCCTTCACATTTTTTTTTCATTATTTCCCTTGATATTCTTGATCTTTTGTTATTCCAAATGAAATTTGTTATAGTTTTTCCTAATTCAGTAAAGAAGTTTTTTGGTATTTTGATAGGTATGGAGCTAAATAGGTAAATTAATTTGGGTAGAATGGTCACTTTTATTATGTTAGCTCGTGCTACCCATAAGCAATGAATGATTTTCCAAATTGTTTAGATCTAGTTTTAATTCTTTGGAAAGTGTTTTGTAGTTGTTTTCGTATAATTGCTGTGTTTGTTTTGGTAGATAGATTCCCAAGTATTTTGTATTGTCTAGGGTGATTTTAAATGGTGTTTCTCTTTCTACCTCTTGCTTAGGACTCCTTCTTTGCTTATTATATCAAATAATTTGTATAGTATTGGGATTAGTTGCTCTTTGAATGTCTGATAGAATTCACTTGTGAATCCATCAGGCCCTGGCGATTTTTTCTTAGGGAGTTCTTTGATGGCTTGTTCAATTTCTTTTTCTGATATGGGATTATTTAGGTATTCTATTTCTTCTGCTGTTAATCTAGGCAATTTATATTTTTGTAAATATTTATCCATATCTCCTAAATTATTATATTTATTGCCATATAATTGGGCAAAATAGTTTTTAATGATTGCCTTAATTTCCCCTCATTATAGGTGAGGTCACCCTTTTCATCTTTGATACTATCATTTTGGTTTTCTTCTTTCCTTTTTTTATTAGATTGACCAGTACTTTGTCTATTTTATCTGTTTTTCAAAATACCAGCTTCTAGTCTTATTTATTAATTCAATAGTTATTTTACTTTTGATTTTATTAATTTCTCCCTTGGTTTTTAGTATTTCTAATTTAGTTTTCATCTGGGGATTTTTAATTTGCTCGCTTTCTAGTTTTTTGGGTTGCATGCCCAATTCATTAATCTCTGCCCTCCCTAATTTGTTAACATATGCACTCAAGGATATAAATTTCCCCCTGAGTACTGCCTTAACTGCATCCCACAGAGTTTGGTAGGATGCCTCATCATTGTCATTCTCTTCAATGAAATTGTTGATTGTTTCTATGATTTCCTCTTTGACAAATTGGTTTTGGAGAATCATATTATTTAATTACCAATTAATTTTTGATTTTCCTGTCCAGGTGCCCTTACTAATTATTATTTTTATTGCATTATGATCTGAGAAGGTTACATTTATTATTTCTGCTCTTTTGCATTTGTTTGCAATGTTTCTATGCCCTATTACATGGTCAATCTTTGTGAATGTACCATGTGCAGCTGAAAAGAAGATGTATTCCTTTTTGTCCCTATTTATTTTTCTCCACATATCAATTAAATCTAATTTTTCTAGGACTTCATTCACCTCTCTTACCTCTTTCTTATTTATTTTTTGGTTTGATTTATCTAGATCTGAAAGAGGAATATTTAGATCTCCCACTTGTATGGTTTTACTATCTATTTCCTTCTTGAACTCTGCCAGTTTCTCCTTTATGAATTTGGATGCTATGCAACTTGGTGCATACATATTGAGCACTGTTATTTCCTCATTGTTTATATTGCCTTTAATCAGGATGTAATGACCTTCCCTGTCTTTTTTAATCATATCTAATTTTACTTTGTCTTTGTCAGAAATCATAATAGCCACTCCTGCCTTCTTTTTCTCACTTGATGCCCAAAGGATTTTGCTCAAGCCCTTAACCTTAAACTTGTGTATATCCACCCTCCTCATATGTGTTTCTTGTAGACAACATATGCTAGGATTTTGGTTTCTAATTCACTCTGCTATTTGCTTCCATTTTATGAGTGTGTTCATCCCATTCACATTTAGAGTTATAATTATCAGTTGTGTATTTGCTGACATTTTTGTATCCTCCCCTAGTCCTACCCCTTCTTCTTACACTATTTCCTTTTAAACCAGTGGTTTGCTTTGAGCTGGTATCCCTTATCCCCTCCCTTGATTGACTTCCCTTTCTATCCCCTCCCTTATTATTCACCTCTTTTTGTTTTTAAAGGCCTAATGAATTCCCTCCCCTTTCTTCTCCCCTCCCCCCTTTTTTTGACCTCTCCACTCCCCTTGTCCCCTTGGTTTATCCCTTCTGACTTTCTCAGTAGGGTTAGATAGAGTTTTATATCCCAATGGATGTAGCTACTCTTCCCTCTCCGGGTTGATTACACTGAGAGTAAGGTTTAAATATTACCTCTTAATACTCTCTTCCTCTCCTTCTTATAATAGTATTTGTCCCCTCCCCTTCACATGCCCTCTTTGTGTATAATAGAATATCCTATTTTTCTTATTCACTTGAGTTTCTCTTGGTATTCCCTACTATTCACCCCCCTCTTTTCCACCCCCAATATCATCTTAGACCATTTACTATTCTACCCTCTCCCTATGAATTATTCTTCTGATTACTATAATAGTTAATACTATAATAGTGAATAGAATTCACTACAGAGAATTATACATAGCATTTCTCCACATAGGAATACAGATAATTAGATCTTAATGAAGCCCTTAAAGATGTAAATTTAAAAATTATAAGTTTTCTTTCTTTCCCCTTTTTTTCTTATTTACGTTTTCATGTTTCTCTTGATTTTTGTGTTTGGATATCAAAATTTACATTTAGTCCTGGTCTTTTCTGTGCAAATACTTGGAAATCTTCTATTTTGTTGAATGCCCATACTTTCCCCTGGAAGTATATAGTCAGGTTTGATGGGTAGTTGATCTGTGGTTGAAGGCCCAGCTCTCTTGCCTTTCTGAATATCATATTCCAAGCCTTGTGGTCTTTTAGTGTGGAGGCTGCCAGATCCTGTGTGATCCTGATTGGTGCTCCTTAATATTTGAATTGTCTCTTTCTGGCTTCTTGTAAGATTTTTTCTTTTAATTGGAAACTCCTGAATTTGGCTATTATATTCCTGGGGGTTGTCTTTTCTGGGTCTAGTGTTGAGGGTGATCTATGGATCCTTTCAATGTCTATATTGCCCTCTTGTTGTAGAACTTCAGGGCAATTTTGCTGAATAATTTCTTTTAGTATGGAGTCCAAATTTCTATTAATTTCTGCTTTTTCAGGAAGACCAATGATTCTCAGATTGTCTCTTCTAGACTGGTTTTCTTGGTCTGTCACTTTCTCATTGAGATATTTCATGTTTCCTTCTATTTTATCAGTCTTTTAACTTTGTTTTATTTGTTCTTGCTGTCTTGAAAAATCATTAGCTTCTAATTGCTCAATTCTAGCCTTTAGTGACTGGTTTTCAGCTATAATCTTTTGGTTTTCCTTTTCAATCTGGTCTGTTTGATTCTTCAAGGCTTCTGGCTGGCCATTTCTGGTGTTCAATTTGCTTATCAGTTAATTTGATTTCTGAGCCTCAGTTTCCAATTGCAAAATTCTGCCTTTTAAAATGTAATTTTCTTGCCAAATTTCTTCCATCTTTCTCATCATCTCAGATTTGAACTCTTCAATAGCTTGCGACCACGTTTCATTATTTTGGGAGGGTTTGGATATGATCACTTGTTTGTTCTCCTCTGCTGTTTGCTCTGTTGTCTGGATTTTCTCTGTGTAGAAGTTGTCAAGTGTTACAGAGTTCTTCTTAATCAGGGTCTGTCTGTGCTTTCTAGGCTCCCGAGGTCTCAGGTCTCATTCTCGAGGTCAAGCCTCCTGGTGGTCCTCCACGTCTGCCCCTCTGCCCGAGGCTCCTTCAGCAGTCTCAGGGAGGTGCTTCCACACCCGTGCTCCCGTCTACACTGGGTTCCCACTAGAGGTCCTAGCCTGCGCTCGAGATCCTTGTCCACACTTAAGTCAATGCCTTTAACTGTGCCTGGTCTCAAGGTCTGTGTTCAAAGTCCGTGTGTGTTCTTTAGCCTCTTGGGTTCCTAAGTCTTGCTGCTCTCAGGAACAGGCCCTGGAGCTGCCAATGAGTTAATGGGTGCCCCAAACCTGCTTTAACTCTTGTGCGCTGGCCTTGGAACTGCACGTGGTGTGGGTGTGGGGGAGGGGCTTGTTCAGCTCACGCTCTAGTGAGAGCTGATTCACCCCTTTATTGCGTGGAAATGCCCCGATTCCGCGTACCTTCAAGGCTGAGCCCTGTTGTGGAGTCCCTTTGTTCATCTGGATTTGTTTTTATGCCCCCTTGAGGAGTCATATGCTTTGGTTAGGAGAGGTCAGGGAGCTGCTTTTTACTCTGCCACCATCTTAACACGGAAAAAAAACCTGTGTATATCTTTTGACTAAGTGATATCCCTATTTGTTTTATTTCCTAAGGCTGTAATGGGCAAACTTTTTAAAGAGGGGCCAAAGGAAAGGAAATGCTCATCTGTCAGTCTGTTTCTAAGGCAACTCTTTCGAAGTTTCATTGTATTATATCTTACTCATTGTATTCATCAGATTAGGAATAATGTTGAGCTGGATAGAACATTTCAGGGGGCCACATCTGGCCTGCCAGCTGTACTTTGCCCATCACTGTCCTAAGGTAACCAGGGAAAAAGGAAAAGAGCCCGTATGGACTAACATATTTATTGCTCTCTTTGTGGGGACATAGAATTGAAAACTGAAGGGATGCCTCTCCATTGAGGAATACCTAAAAAAGTTGTGGCATATGATTATGATGGGATAGTACTATACTGTAAGAAATGACAAGCAAGTTAATTTTGGAAAAACATGGAAAAACCCATATGAAATTATTAAAAGTAAAAGGAGCAGCAACAGAAATATTGTTTGAAGTATGATTTGTGTATGTTCACTTCCAGAGAAAGAACTGATCAATAGAATTAAGACATAGTTTTATATTCACATATATCTTTTTGTCAGATGATCCCTTCTCTAATGCAGGAAGGGAATGAAGTGAAGGAGTTAACTGGATATTTTAATATAACAAAAAATAAATAAAACTTAAAAACAAGATATGCTTCAGCCTACTTTTAATATACCTCTCCATTGCCTCGCAATTTATGTTCTTTTCAAGATTATAGAATTTTATGATTTGTAACTCAATAGCATAATAAAAAAGGCCATTGGGATTTAAAAAATAAAAAAAACAAAAAAGATTTTTGTGGGGAGTTTACTTTAATTTTTACTAATTTTTTAAAAAACCCATAACTTCTGCTTTAGAATAAATACCAAATATTGGTTCCAAGGCAGAAGAGCAGAAAGGTATAGGCAATGGAGGTTAAGTGACTTGCCAAAGGTCACAAAGCTAGGAAGTGTCTGAGGTCACATTTGAAGCCAGGACCTCCCAACTCTGGGCCTGGCTCTCAATCCACTGAGCCATGCTGCTGCCCTCTGTTTATTATTTTTTTTATTAAGTAGTAGCTTTGGATTTCTTAAAATATCACAGATTTCCCCAAATACAATTTTATCTATTTGTTCCCTCCTAATCAGTTCTGGTCCTAGCTCACTCTTCATCCACAATGTCACCCTAAATTATTTGTACATGTAGATTAATTCAATGGCCTGTTCATTCAATGTCTCATATTCTAGATAAGTCAATCTACTTGATTTTTAGGTTATATTGTCCTGCTCAGTTATAAAACACATTAACAATCAAATAATCAATAAACTTTTAAGGGTGAAGCATCATGCTAAAGACTGGAGATACAAAAAGAAGCAAAAGGCAGCTCTTGCCTTTAAGGAGCTTACAACCTAATTGGGGTGACACAACATGCCAACAAAGGAATTGTCATGAATCATTGTACTGATGAGTGTAGCTAAGTCTTTATTACAATATTACAGTTACTGGAGCATTAGGAAATGTTTCATGCATGATCATGTTTGAGCTGCATCTTAAATCATAAATATATTTTAAAAATTATCACACAAGCATAAAAGTAAGTCTGTTGCATCACACTTGGGGTTTCAATAATTAAAACAGAGAAAGTGCTACAATAAACAAGGTTGGTAAAGGCTTCCTGAAAAGAATTTTAGATTTAAAGGAAGACAGAGATGTCAGTACTTGGAATGGAACAGGTATAGTGTTTAGCCTTTATAGATAAAAGAAAGAAAAGGAGGAAGGAAGGAAGGAAGGGAGGGAGGGAAGGAGGGAGAAAGGAAGGAAGGATGGAAGGAAGGAAGGAAGGATGGAAGGACTTAAGAAGAATTAAATATATATACATTTGCTCTAACAAGATGAGGCCAATCCAAATAAAATGAAATTGTTATGTATAAACTACTCAAAATAATCAATATTTCAAAGTATTTAAGTAAAATACTTTTAATTTACATAAATTTCTGATATTATTGCTAATTAGACTGCCAATTCTAATTTTCTCATTCAACTTAAAGTAGTTTCATGTACTTTCTTTTTATTATCACAATTTCAGGAGTCAGGACAGTTTCTCTATCAACATGGATCATAACCTTTTCCTGACTTAATTGACAGTTTCATGAGTAGCTACATCCCAAAATAGTAATCACCTGGTAATTCATTCTCCAGTGATGACCCTCTCTAATGTTAGTGAGGTAGATTGGGCTTTAGATGACAGATAGGCAGTGCATGAAAATATTTCCTATGTAGAACACCTGTCCATGGCTGAAAAAATGAACTCATGGAGTTGAGACATAAAGATGACTTCCTAATGAGTCTAGGAAAAGAGTATTTAATCAAAGTAAGGAAAACTAAGGGAGGAGAGCAAAGATGAAGTTATTATGGTATTTCTAAACCCAGGTATCCAGGCAGATCCCTGATTACCTCAAAGTCAACGAAAATGATTCTCCCTGGGACAAATGCAAAACTTTCTGTATGGATTATACCAACATCTTGTTCTTTGAGGAATGATTTTTTTCCTCACCTAATCTATCCTTACAAGGGAGGGAAGGTTTTTCCCAATGGGTCCACTTCTGTAATATGCATATAGAGAAGGCTGATTTTGCTGTTGTGACAGATATGTTTATTTTGTGTGTGTATGTGTGCAAGGGTATGTATGTATGTGTCTGCATGTGTCTATGTGTGCATAGGGTGAATTGAGATAATCGTTTATCTTCTTGTACATTACTTTGCAATTCTGGATTTAGTATATAATTTGATTTAAAATTCCTAGATGGCTGGGAAATGCAGGTGTAAATTGGAAGAGGATTTTAGCTGTAAGTACAATTTAATGCACTCTAAGTAGGTAGGGTCATCAAAGGTCCTCCAAGTTGTGCTTATGATATTATCTACCACTACTCACTAGATGAATAGTGGAGAATCTGTTTTTTAAGAGAATCTGACTAAAGAGTATATTTTATAGTGGGGAAAGAAAATATTATCAAAATTCTTAGGAAATAAATTGTTTTGAGTAGATTAAAGGTTAAGAAGAGTTAGCTGGAAGGAAAAGATGAACAGAAACTCTTAGTTTCCTTAGGGGTTAGATGTGAATGCTGATTGCTATTCAAACATGCCATGGTTTCCCACATTAAATCAAGGATTAGTTGGGCAGTAGCATGAAAGACTAATTGGATGGGCAGGTTGGGATGAGATGACTCTTAGAAGGCTGGTGGATTAGACCATGGAAGGGATAATAAGGTCCTGTCCTAGGATGGGACAATGGGAATAAGCAAAAGATGTATCAGAGAGGCATCAGGGAGAGAGAGCAACCATTATTTCAAGGGGTTTAGGGGGCTGAGAGAGTAGATAGCTTAATTCTACCACTTTACAGTGGTGATATTCAGGAAGTGGCTATTTGAACTGAAAGAGGATAGTTTAATATACAGAGATAAAGATTCATCACGAAAACTGGTGAGGTTTTAACTTTAAGGAAAAAATTTTGCATTTGACATTAAAATGTGAAAAAATTAAATAATAATGATGGCAAAAGCTCACAGTTATATAGTTTCTTCTAGTTTACAAAAGACTTTGTTAAAGACAAACCTGAGAGGTAAGAAGTTGAAATATTATTAACTGGGGTTAATTTAATAGATGAGGTTAATTTAATAGTGAGGTCCAGAAAGTTTAATTTACTGAGTCAAGGTCACATAGCTCTTCTACATAACAGATACAGGATTCTACTCAATCTTTTGAATTCCAAATTCATTATTCTTTCTATTATAACCACATATCCATCTCATTTCCCTGAGACTCCTACTTTGATTACTAAGTTAATGATTTATAATTTCACCATTGATTTGGATATCACATGGCCTCTTTATTTTGAAATCATAATGATGATAAAAAGAGGTAGTAACAGTTTTTCTCGAGGAGTTTGGAGTGACTGACCAATGTAGAACACGCCATGGATGGGTAGAAATTGTACAATACAGCATTCTAGGTCAAAAAAAAAATTGGACCTAATGAATACCCAGAAATACATAATGTGTTTGTTAGAATTAAATAACAGACATTTGCTGTATTACAACAAAATATCCTTAAGAATAAACTGTACCAGAATTGGTGTGTTATCACAGACAAAATTACTGCCTGTAATCATCCAGACATAGCGGTGGCCATCAAAATTTAGGAACCATGTTTTTTAATAGCTGTTGCCATATCTAAAACTCACTCTTTTAAGTTACATAGCAACAAAAACTTCAAAACTGTAGAGATCTAGTAGGTGAAATAAAAATCACATGGGAAGGAGATGAGATGCATGCTGTTCTTATTCTCTGGTACTGGAGTTGTCCAAAGATGCCTTTAATAAGCATATTACAGATGAATTTACACTACACTGTTTCTATTCAAATAATAAAAAGGAGTTATTTTATCCATCTGAGAAAGAATATACAAAGGATTAATCACAAAAGAGTAATAGCATATCACTTTGTCCCTGGACCATTTCCATCTAAACAACATTGAAAATAGATGAAAAGAATGAAATAATGATAATAATTAGATAGAAGTCATTCAGTCAAATGACCAGTGGGTTTTGAAAACATGAAATCTTTGGACATATTATGTGAACTGTCAAATTTGCAGGCAAAATATGTTTACCAGTATTTCACCCTTCTGCTTATCATCATCTTTAACTAAAACTTCTTATTTAAGGGAGGAAAATAATAATTCAGTGCACTTTTGGCAAGTATAGGGCCCTAGGGAAAATACCTACCAGAGTTAATTACCTTCAAATTCAAAGAAAAAAGGAACAGTTTCAAAAATCATGATTAGCATGGTAGAGGGATTTTATGGATTTGTTAGAGGGTTGACTCTATGACCTCCAAGTTCACTTTCAACTTTAAGGTTCTATGTAATACATTTTTGGGGAATTTATACTCATTTATGTTATAAATGCATGTGGATTTCATTGAAAACAATACAATACCTTAGACCCTTTATTATAGGAATAAGAAAAAATTAATTTCTAATTAATTATTTGAATCACCAAAGATGAGTAATTGGCTGTGCAATAGTTGGAAGAAGAGGGGAGGATCTCTGATACAAAGTACTGGAGTATAGGATGCACTGAGGACAGAAGTGAAATAGGATTTGTCCTCTTGTTTTATACTTTGAATAGATTTCTTTTTTGGATTTGTTTAGTTTAAATAGAGTTTAAATAGAGCCATTTTTACTTCATCACTAAATAAATACAAAATATTATCAGTTGAACTTGCTAGTTCTGGCAGAGAATGAAGATTATTATGATTTCAAGTTGTGTCTTTATGTATTATTTTATATTGTTGTGCTATGTAAGGCTTATCTCCTTTGGGAGCATTATAATCATAAGCGCTATTCTTTTATTCCCCTTGAAATGACATTGGACTTTTCATAACAAAACATAAAAAGAAAACAAAAGAGGAATATGAAAGGAAATCAGGAAGAAGTAGGGCAGAATGGAGTTTTGTTAAAAAAAAACCTACTTATATAAATATAACAAATCACATTAAACTCAGTTTTCTCATCTAGAAAAAGAAGGGGTTGGGCTAAATGACTTCAGAGGTCTCTTCTAGATCTCAGTATATGATGTTATCTCCAAACTTTGTTTAAGAATAAGTTATGTTGGGGGCAGCTGGGTGGCTCAGTGGATTGAGAGCCAGGCCTAGAGACAGGAGGTCCTAGGTTCAAATCCGGCCTCAGACACTTCCCAGCTGTGTGACCCTGGGCAAGTCACTTGACCCCCATTGCCTACCCTTACCAATCTTCCACCTATAAGTCAATACACAGAAGTAAAGGGTTTAAAATTAAAAAAAAATTTTTTTTAAAAAGAATAAGTTATGTTGACATAGATATCTTCAGCAACCTTCTTTCTAGATAACTGTCCTAGAAGAATAAACTTTGAAGCTGATCTCTACCACCATCTAATTCTTAGTCCTTCAAAGATTTATCCTTTTTGGTACAAAGCCCTTGAGCAATTTAAATTAATTACCATTTCCTGACATATTTGGAGCTCCCTAGCAGAAAAAAAAATTCTCAAAAGGCAAAGCATGAGGCTGAAGAGGAGGAAAAGTCCTTTATTATACAATGAAATTGTAAGTAATGTTTTCTTCTTGATAGGAATGGATTTCTTTAAGCATACACAAAAAATACCTGCAGAACAAAATGCTACCTTCAATGCCCTTTGACAAAGTGGTACTTCTTACTATCTCCCCAACAGATATCTTAGAACTAAGTTGAAGGTCTGTCTGAAGAGTCTGAAAATTGAAAGGACAGCTGCTGTATCTGGTCCCCCTGCTTCAAGTTATCAGTAATAATCCTATAAAACCTCATGTAACAATGTCAGAAACAGTAGGCAGAACATTTCCACTAACCTAAATAACCATATACTTCTAGAATCAATCAAAACGACACAGAAACAGATGATTCTTCAATAACGTAATTATGTACTGTGTTGAGGGAATAAAAGAGCAGCATTTTGAATATTGAATTTCCATGTCATTTATAAACTTGATTCAGCAAATATAACGCAGCATATACCGCTGTCCTAGGTAATATGCTTACTAGAATTTTCTTTGCAAATCACAGTAACAGAGTCTCCATCTCCATTAATCTAACCTTTCCTCAGGACTCAGAAGTTAGGCAGACCGTTTTCTGGATGATCAATGGGGTTGGAGTCACACCAGCAAATTGACCCTGGCTACTAGTGGCTTTAAATATTTTATCAAAGGAAGTGGATATCAAACTAGTACATAAAACTTCAAATCTATTACAGTTTCTTTTCTCACATGCAATATGGGATTAGACATGCCATTTCATGTACTTACCTAGGAAGGAAACCATTTAAATTAGCAGTAAGATATTGTAGTGGAAATAAAATAACCCTAACAGCAGACCTAGACTCTATTATTAATTCTGCCATATCGCAAGGTGCATAATGTTGGGCAAGTAACTTGACTTCTCCAAACCTCAATTTTCTCATCTAGGAAATAAGGAGAATTAGATGAACCAATCCCTAAATCTAAACTATTAATACTATGACTTATGCTACTGTATTTGCCATGCCTGTTCTAATTCAGTCCTTCTGGGCTTCTATTGGCCAGAATTTGTAATAAGTTCAATTTGCCTCCCCTTTAACTTCTCATACTCCAGATTACTTTGAATAAATTTAATCCAATTAATTGGGATGAAGAAACAGCAAAATAGCATACAAACAGTGATAACATCTACTTCCTCCTTCTGCCATTGACTTTCCTAGCTCCTGACTTCCCCCAGGCACACCAAATGTAGAAATGAGCTATATGCCACTCCATAAAAGATTCCTTTGTGTATATTAAGGATGTTGACTAAGAGCAACAAGTTAATTAGCAACATGATGACTCAGCACCACATTACCTTTAGACTGGAGCAGAAGCTCCAAATACAAATCCCTCTCTCTACCTTCTCTTCCTCCTAACTCACAAGGCAGCCGATACCATTTTTTCCAACAATTTTAAATTGCTTTTCTTACACCGAGCTGAAATATGTCTCACAATGTGTTCTATCAAATGATCCTAATTCTCCTTTACATAGCACAAATCCCATTCCCCTTCAATGAATCAATGAATAGGGCAAAAAAGCAAAAACTATTAAGCACTTACTGTGTGCAAAGCATTGGGCTAAGTGATAAGATACAAATAAAAAAGCTCTCAAAGAGTTCATATTCTAACAGTAGAGACAACACATACTGGTTTTGACTGCCAACTGGATGCAAAGACTGTGGTCCTCAGGGTGCAACAGTAATGCAAATAGTATTGATGTTTCTATTGATAATCATATCCATTTTTCTGATGTCAAGGGCTGGGTGGCAAGAATTTAAATTTCCTGGGAATACTTTCCCTTAATTACTGACAAGTAGCAGTGGTTGCTGGAGAAGAAAGGGTCCCAGTACTTCCAGAAAAAGTCGCCAGACTGCATTTCGATGGGGTTCTGCTTCCTGGGCTTCTGGGTGCAGGATCTGTGCTAGAAGTAAGACGGGTGATAAGAAGGCTGCTGCCAGTGCCATGGCCCTTGACTTTATTTTCCTGATGGTGACCATTAATCAGTAATTACTAGTGGCAAGGAAAGTGGGTCCCTTCTTTCCAGTGATTGCTCCCCTCAATGGTGGCTGAGGAACCTGAGCTAGAAGCAGGGCCAGTAGTCTTGTCCGTGATGCTATTCCCAGGTTTAAGGTTCCAGGCTATCTCCATTAGGGAATGAAGGGAGGTGGTGGTTGAGAGGGAAGGTGATTTGATTTGCGTGTCCTAAGTGTCTCCAGGGACCTTGTTTCTTCAGATAGGCTGACTTGCCTTCCATGTAGGTAGCAACTGGTAGGGATAAGTGTCTGTCAGAGCCCTTCAGATTTTGCTTGCCTTAATCATTTTTTTCTCCTCCAATTTAAACACCTTTACTTTTTTCCTTCTTTTATTATAAGCCAAGCCCTAAAAGCTTCTGAGATTCCTTTTCATTATGGCTTCCTAATCTATAAAACATGGGTGACTGGATCAATACCTCCAAAGTTCTAAGAAACCTAAGCATTATATGCTTCTGTTAGACTATGAAAAGGACTCCCTATCACTCCACTTCTCAGTTCAGCCCTCCGATTTTAGCAAACACAAATGTTTTCAGGGAAGAGAAATTCATTGGATGGGATACACTTTGATAATGACCCTCCTAAGATAAAGTACCAAAAACTGAATACTACAAATATGGCTTGATTGATGTAGAATACAGGGAGGTAAAATTTGTTCCTTCATTTCAGACAATACAAAAACCACATTATCAACTGAGAATATCCTACTTATTAAAGTTCATGCAACAACATTTGGGGCAGTTAGGAAGCAGAGTGGATAAAGTATCTGGCCTGGAGTCAAGACAACTTACTTTCCTGGGTTCAAATATGTCCTCAGACACTTACTAGCTGTGTGACCCTAGACAAATCACTTAATTCTGTTCGTCTCAGTTTCTTCAACTGTAAATTGTGCTAGAGAAGAAAATGGCAAACAACTTCAATATACTTGCCAAGAAAATTCCAAATGAGGTCACAAAGAATTGGGCATTATTGAAAATACTCAAAAATAATGATTAAGGTATTATATACTAATATAAGTAAGTACTATATGGTAATATAACAGGCACTATTAGTACATAGAGAAATTATTGTAAATTTATTGTATTTTGGTGCCATTTGGGCTCATTCATCCCTACTCTCATTCCGTTCTGCCTTTACCAACAAATTGTCCTAGTAATCTATTTTTAATGTTCACTCTCTATATATCTTCAGGTTCTTTTTAGGATGTCTGAAAACATGCCCAAGTCTCTTCTGTCTTTTAAAATCATTTATCACATAGCCTTTTCTCAAATTTCTTCCTTCTCAACAGCTCTGAAACACTTAACTCTGTTGACTACTCTCTTCTACTTGATTGTCATTTCTCTCTTGGATTTTGTGATTTTGTCTCTTGGTTCTCCTTATCTGGCCACTCCTTGACATCCATTGCTTGGTCTTTATCTACCCACTAACTTTGTGTATAGCCTAAGGGTCTGTACTAATTATTTATTTCCACTCTCCTGCCTGTATTTTTTTGGAACTTCATCAATTATAATCCCTATGAAGATAAATAACAGGTCTAATGAAAAATAGCCCCATTCTCTTTCAGAACTCCAATTCCATAGCTGCCTACTGATCAGTTCAAACTAGATGTTCCAAAGGTATCTCAAATTCAACAGCTACAAAATAAGCTTATTATCTTTCTCTCCAACCCCATCTCTTTTCCAATCTTCTCTTTTATCTCTGAAAGCCACAAGTATCCTTTCCATTGCCTTAGATTCCTAACTCCAACACCATTCTCAGGCCCTCACTATTATTAATGCCACATATCCAATCAGTTGTCAAATCTATGCCCTTCTCTACACACTATGTGGCCATTTACCTTAGGTCAGATTCTAATTACTTCTTGTTCAAGGGATTTTCTAATACTACATACTCCATGCTAAGTATCCCACTAACATTACTCCTGTATTTATTACTCACTATCCTACTATGTGAGAAGGATAAAGATCAGTAAAACAAGTCTAAAAGTATGTTGAACCCTGGTATGGCAAGGGAATACCACTATACAGTTTTTCTCTCTGTGGTAAAAAGGAAAGCCAAAAAAAATTAATGTCCTTTTAAAAAATGAGCTGATAATTCAGTTTACTGAGAATGAAGAAAATGTCTGCTAAGATTTAGGATTTAACTAAAAGCACTGAACACCATGACCTATAAAGAATCAAAATTGAGGATGGCCCAAAAAGCACCAGAAAGGCACAGAGAAGTACTATGCTGTGCAGCACATTACCACTGGTGGCTTATAGAAGAAAAAGGTCAAAAAAGAGGTCCACCAGTAACAAAAAACAGGATAAGGAGGTGGGCTAGACATTAGCAAGAGCAATCGGTACAAAAGGTACCCAAGTGCTATAGTGGTAACTATAAGATAATGAAAGAATGATAACTCTTCCAATACTTTGCACAGACCATAGAATTAAGAACTGGAAGTAACCTCAGAAACCTTCTGTACCAGTACCATCCGGACTTGACTAATGACCTCTTCTACAACTTACTAACACAAAAGGCTGCCTAGTCTCAACTTGAAGACCTTCAAAGAAGAATACCCACCACCTCTTGAGGCACTCCATTCCAATTTTGGTCAACTCTAAGAATTGTTAGAAGTTTTTGCTGATATCAAATCCCTCTTATACGTAAAAACACAACACTTCTGAAACAGTAAGTGTTGGACTTAGGATCAGAAATACCTAAGTTTGAATTCTGCCTCAGACTCATATCTTAAACTCAACATTTCCAAAATGGAACTCATTATCTTTTCTCACAAATCCTTCTTGCTTTCAAAGTTTCCTATTATCATTCTCCCAGTCACTCAGGCTGACAACCTAAATATCATTCTCAATTCCTTCCACACTCACTCTCCATATTCAATTTGTTGCCAAGGCCTGTTAATTTTATCTTCCTAACATCTCAATATCTCTTGCATAAATCTCTTTCTCGTTTCTGGCATTACCAAATCTCTGGTAAAAATGATCTCCTTTCATAATGCACGAACTATTGCAATTACCCTGCCATAAGTCTCTCCCCATTCTAGTCTGAACTTCAATAAGAACTCAAAACAATTTTTCTAAAGTATACATAAGACCATGTCCTTGTCTCTACTCCACCAAATTCAACTCCGATGGCTCCCTAAAATGTCCAGGATCAAATACAGAATCTTCCTGTTTGGTGTTCAAAGCCCTCTATAGCCTGGGTCCTCCATATCTTTTAAGATTTTCTTATACTTTATACTTCCTTGTGTACTATGGGATCCAATGGCATTGGTCTCTTTACTGTTCCTTGCACTGGATTCTCCACCTCTTGAATTCAGATAGTTCCACTGGCTGTCCCCTCGTGCCTGGAGGGATCTCCCTCTACATCTCCACCACTTGGATTCTCTGGTCTAAAGTCCCAGGTAAAATTCCACCTTCCATTAGAAGATTTTTCCAAATCTCCCTTAATTCCAGTGTTTTTACCTCTGCTGTTTACTTCTAGTTTATGCTATAGATTCCTTGATCATACATAGTTGTTTGTATGTTTCTTTCTCCATCTGGCTTTGAGCTCCTTGAGAGCAGAGGCTGTCTTTTACTTTTTTTTTTTTTTTTTTGTATATCCAATGTTTAGCATTGTGCCTGGAACATAGTGGGCACTTAAAAAAATGTTTATTAATTATCTGACTATTACCTGGCTGTAAATCTTTGGTCAAATCACTTACCTCTCTCTATATTTGTTTCTCTATTTGTAAAAAGGGGGTAATAAAAATAGTATCCACCTCTGAGCATTGTTATGAAGATCAAGTGAGATAACTTTGCAAACTTTAAAACTATATATAAATGGTAGCTTTATTATTACTCTTTATTATTATTATGACATTATTATGACACTATTGTTATTCCAGCCATTATTCTCCCTTTATGTCTTCTCCTCTTTAGAATAAAAATCCCCCATTTCTTTATTGTCTATTCTCCAGGCCTCCCATGTTCAACCTCCTCTGGGTATATTCCAGATTATCTATGCCTTGTCAAGGTGCCTAGAACTAAATATTGTACTCCAGCTGTGTCTAAACTAGGATAGAACATATGGTATTAATGCCTCCTCTGGTTTAGTCTTGCATTTTGGTTGAAGACTATGACACTGATTTCTGCTTTGAAGAAGAAATAGCATCTCTGCAGTTCTTGCCTCTAAAGAAGCAGTATTTCCAGGTCCTTCTTCTGGATAAGATTTGTGAGGACAGAACAGTACCTGGGAGCCCCACAGTCATTGTGGTGGCATATATTTTCCTAGGCTATATAGAGAAAGAGACAAAACTTGTGATTTCACTGGTATAGGAAATTTGCTGATGAGAAAACTGCCTCGGACACTGTCAAGTGGCTCTTTCTCTGCCAATTACTGTCTTAGAAAGGTGCCTGGGACACTTTTCTAGGGTCACCCTGACAGTAGATGTCCAAGGCAGGACTGTAACTCAGGTCATCTTGGCTTGGAAGCCATCTAACTATGCTCCTCTGTATTTCACAAGAGGCTTGAGAAACGGAAGGTCATACCAAAATATATAGGCAGACAGAGTTTTGAACAGCTCTTTTGTTTCCCAAGGCTGTCTGCAAAGAATGGAAATGTGGCTTCACTTTACCATCTGTCCCTGAACTCAGGGCCCTGAGAGAGACATGATTCTTCCAGGTATAAAAAAAGCAATAAACTATGTTACAAAATGGAGGATTATAAAACTACAACTGTAGTAAATTGTGCTTTTATAAATGATGCTAGGAATATAACACATAAAACTACAAAACAGAGACATCTGTATAAATAAAACAAGTGGCACATTCAACATAGCAAATTCAATAAACATTATGTGGCTAACTCCATACGAGGATCTCAGGAAATGAAGACAAAAATTGGGGGCAGAAAATTGTCCATTTAAGGAGCTTCCATTCTATAGAACTGATGCAAAGGTTACATTAAAAAATGTATCAGTCAGTCCAATGATCATCCAGGGATACTTCAATGGATCTAGTATCACCTTGATGTAGGCATTCCTTCTTTTTTTTTTAAACCCTTAACTTCTGTGTATTGGCTCCTAGGTAGAAGAGTGGTAAGGGTGGCCAATGGGGGGTCAAGTGACTTGCCCAGGGTCACACAGCTGGGAAGTGTCTGAGGACAGCTTTGAACCTAGGACCTCCCATCTCTAGGCCTGACTCTCAATCCACTGAGCTACCCGGCTGCCCCTGTAGGCATCCCTTCTAATGAGTTGCAGTCAAATCAAACATTCTCATTCTATTCAATTTTATCTTTTTCTTTCCACAAATTCCCCACAGAAAATTTATCCAAGAGGATAGAAGCCTCACTCCAGGCTGTTGCATTGAAAATAATAGTAATGATGATACATCTAAGCTGTTTATTTATTATTCATTTTATTCATATGTGAGCTTGATATATTTTTATGCTATATTTTGTATGTGAGTCATCATGAGCAAAAGCATCTACCCTTATATTTACCATGTTTGTTTTCTTTGTCTATAACAGTCACATACCTCTGACAATATATTAGATTGTAGCTTCTTATAATTCTTGACTATCTAGAATCATGGTAAGAGTACTGTTACGTATATGTAGAAACAGATAATTAATTTCCACTTATTAATCTTTACTAAGCACCTAATATTTTCAAAACACTGGGTAAATAGTTAGGATACAACAAGTGAAAAGGCAAGTATATATAAGTAAACTAAGTGAAAGAGTCATGGTGATTGTGGAGGATAAGAGGAAACTCCCCATGGGAGGTGATACCTGAGCAGAACTTTGAGGGCAAAAAAGGATGTCTTTTAAAAGACATCCCAATCAGGTATAAGGAATGACTTCCTACAGAGGAAATAAGTTCATGGTTTGGAATTAATACTAATCTATGCCACTACTAAATTAAAGTCATCACTTCTAATCTCACCACCATGCTGCTAACTCAAGCTTTGATTGATGCCATTCTCTCAGCCTCCTCTGCCATCTGTTTGGAGGGCTGGAAATTGGAGTACAAAACTCTTCCCAATGCCTTCCTTAATAGAGGGCAGATACTGAACTCTCAACTCACTCCTCTTTTCATCTATTGCTCTATCTGGTTTCAACTCCATGAAACAAGTTGTCCCACTGCAGGGTATATGATGCTGTCCTTCTCTCCATCTTCCTGCCTCTTTTTGTGTGCCCTCCTCTCCCATTAGGCTGTAAATTCCTTGAAGGCAGGGATTATATTTCTTTTTATTAATTGTATTCCCAGTGTTTAGCACAGTGGCTGGCACAAGGTAGGTTCTGAACGAATAATTATTGGATTAAATTATTGGATTGAACTGAAATGTTGCAGGAAAGCAGTATTAAGTAAAAGTGGAAAGATAGATGGGCACCATATTTTGGATATCTTTAAAGCCAGGGTTGGAACTTGTTATCCAAAGGCTATGGAGTTTTTCATCAAGGGAGTGGCAAGGATATGTGGAGCTGAAGTAGGGTGACAGTCATGTTAATAGAGGCAAAAGAAATAGATCTTGAGGAGATCTAGAATGGAACATACTTGGTATGTGATTAGATATGGATGCAAAGAAAGAAGAAGAGCCACAGAAGATGGATTGTACCAATGCTGGTGCCCTCAAAAGAAACAGGGAAAATTTGGAGGAGGGGCAGGTTTCAGAAGAATATAATCAATTCCACCTAGGACACATGGAATTTAAGATGACTACAGGATATTCAAGAGGCTATTCCAGGAGGCAGTAAACAATGTAAAATTTGAATTCAGTAGAGAAACTAGACTAGCTACATAGATTTGGAAACCATTCATAGATGTTCAAGTCTATTAGAGGAGATAAGATCAAGGAAGAGAGTGTAGAAAGAAAATCAAAGTCCAAAAGAATCTTTTTACTATAATTAAGGAGGTTAGTTACCTCAAAATATTGTACTTTTAGGGAACAAAGGAAGAAAAGGGGAAAATAAAATTTCCCTTTAATTCTATTCTATGGGCAATAGTTATCTAGTGACTCACTACTTCTGTGTACTTTGCTTTTCTTCAGTATTTGCACTCAAAAGCTACCATATCCTAGTTACCACATACACTTGGTTCCCTTAGGAACTCACCATTCCAAATATGTGATTTTTTAAACTAGCCTGATAAAAGAAATATCATTAATAAATAAAAAAGGAGAAAAAAGCTAAGAATAACATAGATTTGCTTCGCAAGGCACCAAGGATCAAGAATAGTTTTCCCCTCCTACTGCTATTTGGAAATAAATTAAAAACTTTCTTCCTAAAAGCCAAGCTTTCAAACTTTAATCAATTGACATCTACTCCCACTGCAGCTAGAGTAGAGATAATCCATGTAGTAGTTTCCATCTCTCCACAGAATTCTGAGAAGTGGAAAAAACAGCTAAAAATAATATCCCCAATTTTTCTGTAGCTAAATGAGAAACTCTAATCAAACGACACTTAAAACTTCCTTTGGGAATTAATGGTGGGCAATCCTGAGCCATTATAAGGACTGTCACTTGCATTGTTGTAAACAAAAGCATCTACTCCCACTGCCTCTGGAGTAGAGACACTCCATGTAGTAGTTTCCACCTCTCCACAGAATTCTGATAATTGGAAAAAACAGCTAAAAATAATATCCTCAATTTTTCTGTAATTAAATGAAAAAGAAGGTGGTATTTATTCCATATGTACTGATGAGTAATTCTCTTTAAATTAATTTTTGAAAATATCTACCAAACTAATCATTTAGCATTTTTTTACACAGAGTAAAAGAGAAAGAGAGAAAAAAGGAAATTCAGCAAAATTATCCAAGTAATCAACTGAACCTGGCAGCATCTGATATTTCACATCCATAGTCCCCCACCTCTGAAGAAAACAAAGAAAATTCCATTTTTCACTCTCTTCTTCGTAGCCACCCTTGGTCATTATTATTACAGAGCATTTGATTTGTGATTTTGTGGTTTAGAAGGTATTTCTTCAGAGTATTTTTGGTGCTGCTTGATAAACAGGGACAGTCTAGTTAAGAGCATTGCCCGTGGAAGTCTGACTGAGAGACCTCACAAAATTACTGAAGAATCTTCAGAATCAGTCTGTTTCTTTGTTTGCTCTCCATTCTGCCACAGTGTCTTCTTTTAAGCTTTTCAAGGCAGATATATAATGTTAGACAGCCCATATTTTATGTTCTCAGTACAAGATTTCAGAAGCAAATCTGTATGCATACACATCCCCTAGCCACTCGCAGCTCTCTCCTTCCTTGATTAACAGTGACCTGATGGCACTAATTTATTAATCAGTCTTAAACTATCTTAAATGATTTAATTAGGCATGCATAGATCATTTTGTACATTGGAAATAAGAGTTGGATTTTTATAAAAATTTTAATGTAATTTGTAGGAGAAACAGTATAGAGAACTTTCTGCTAAGGTTCCTGAGTCCATTTTTCACTGGTATGGAATCTGCTTTAATTGGTCTACTTGAAAACCAACATCTGTTTACCACCAAAAAGTGTTTACCGCCAAGGCCATCTCTTGCCACAGTTAGGGTTTCAAATACACACACAAAGCTTAGCGAATGGAATTCCCATGGTCTATATTTAATTTTTAGCGTTAATGTTGTTACTGGTTCTTGTGCCGGCAAAATGAAGGTGGTGAGAAGAAGACTAATAGGAATACTGGCACAATAGTTAACTGAATGGGGGTTTCAAAAATCAAGTTTAATCTGTGAACATATATCTGGAACTAATTTTGAAGCAGATCATTTTAAAATCTATTATTGTTGCCTAATAGTGTGATTAACACTGAAGTTTAGAAAGAATGGGGTAAACTGCCACAGGTTGATATCAGGTCAATTGCCTGGAAAGTATAGAATAGTTATGTAACAGAAATCTCCAATTTTTATCCTCATACAGCATGATAATTATCATTGACTGGGACATAGGATGTTACAGGGGGGAAAAAAGGACTGGAATTAGAGTAAGAGGACTTAGATTCAAATTCCCAACTCTCCCGTCTGTGAAGCGTTGGGCACTCTAGATGGCATATTCAATAGAGTTCTGGACCTGGAGTCAAGAAGACTTGAGTTCAATGTCTGCCTCAGACATTGATCACCGGAAGAAATTTAATAAATTGTCTGCCTCAGTTTCGTTATTTGTAAAATGGGGATAATAATAGCATCTACTTCCTATGATTGCTGTCTGGATAAAATAATATTTAAGTGCTTTGCAAACCTTGAGGTTTTATTTATATATTAGCTATTAAGATTAAGTCACTTTCTCCATTTACAAGATTAGGGAGTTGGACTAGATAATTTCTACTAACTTTCCTTCTTCCTTTAGATCTATGAATTTAGGATCTCGGTGCTGATGAGAACCAGATAACAGAGTAAAGAAAAACAATAGACTCTGAGTCTTAAACTTCTTTTAGTTTTACTCAGGAATCTAGTGACATGGGGAGATATTTGAAGAACCAGGGAATAGTTGAAAGCAGAATGCTACTAGTAAATTCAATTAGAGATAAAGCAATTTCATAGGCTATATAAAAATAAGCAAATAAAATGAATTTCAATCTTTTCAAAAACATAGTATGCTTATAATATCTACACTACCATAATCCAACATTATAATATGTGAAGATATTAGGCAATATATGGTTTTTGTAATATAAAGAATAATATAATGTCTTTTAAGAGTTTATTCTAATTTTCTAGGTTTTATTTTTCTTTGTACTTGTTGGACTCAGACAACTAATTCTTTCAAGCCTTAAGGCTATAACTTGATGATTGAGAACCCTTTGATGAAAGGTATTTGAATGTCATTCTATTAACTTCTATGTGTTATATTTTTAGGACTTATTAATAAATTCCTCCACCAGAGTCTTATTCTTGTAACTGATTGTGACATAGAGAAACCAAGATCCCCAAAGGCACGACTGAAGCACAGAATTGTGAAAGGGCAAGCTGGATATGGCATGGTATATGGCACTCTTTTGGCAGATGACCTGTATGTTATTGCAAAAATGATCAGCCTATCTCATTTCAAAGAAACTGAGAATCAGAAAGGTGGCTACTGTATAATGAATTTTTTTTTGTCCATACCAAATCATGAAGATTATCTCTTATACCACGGAGGAGTCATAATGCATCATGGATCCTTAAGATTTAAAACTAAAATGTTAATAAATTGTTTGCCTAGAATTCTGGCAATGGAAGTGAACAAAGGTGACAACATTTGTCTCAAGTAATATCTGTAAGAATGAAAATAATAGCTAAAATTTGCATAATACTTTAAAAGCTTTTTTGAGCACCTATACCAAATAAGATCTTTCATTTAAGGTGATCCTCACAACAACATTGGGAGGTAGGTGTTACTATTATTGCTGTTTTATAGATATGAAACCAAGGTTAAGTGACTTATCCAGGGCTCCATAGCCAATAAGTGTGTGAGAGAGATATGAATTCAGATCTTTCTGTCTTCAAATCTGCACATTATCCAGGGCTCCATCACATTGCCTCTAAAAGTAGTAAATTAGTAGGCAACAGATACTTATCAATAACCTTCTACATGCTAGACATTGTGCTAAGCACTGAGGATGCTAAGAAAGCCAAAAGACAGGTTTCTGCTATGTATGAGCTCAGTCTAAATGAAGAGACAACAAGCAAAGGAATAGGAACAAGAAAATATTTATAAGCTAAAATGGAAGTAACTAACAGAAGGAAAATACCAGAATTAAGAGGTTAACAGGAAAGATTTCCTGTAGAAGGTTGGGATTTGAAAAAGGTAAGAGAGCCAGGAGCCTGTGATGAGAAGGGAGAGCATCCTGCCATAGGGGAAAGCCAACAAAGATGCCTACTATCTAAAGATGGAATGACTTTTGCAAGCAATAGCAATGAGGGCAGTGTCACTGGATCACAAAGTACATGATAGATAGAAGGTGTAAGAAAACTAAAGGTTGGGGATTGAGGACAGAGGGACAGATTACAATGGGCTCTTAATGTCAAACAGAAGATTTTATATTTGATTCTGAAATTCATTGAGTCAGGAGATAGCATGAAAAATTTAAAATAATATTCAATATTTATTATGAGATGTTCTCTACAATGAGTAATTATTTTCCTTGAGGAATTTAGGGTTTTAAAGAAATACAGAGTAGAGATGTGGGAGAACTGAAAAAAAATTAGGATAATAAGACAAAAACTAAGTTTTAACTTAAGAAATCTGTACTTATAAAATTAAGTGAAAATTAAAGTCTCTAATCAAAAGCCCAGCAGGAAAATTACTTCTGTAACTACTACTCAGGAATTTAAAGTAATACAATAAAAATAAACCAAATAAGCCAAATTAAAAGGAAAAAAATCATAAAAGTTTTGATAGAAAACCATATAACTTAGAAAACTTTTTTTTGCCTATCTCTGAAGTCATCGATACTAAAATCTTAACAGTCAAATAATGCAGATTTAATTTTGCCCTTCTTGGCAATAGAGAAGACAGGGAAAATGAAGAAGAGGAATGAATATGAGTTTAATTGCATAGGAGGGAAGTTTGCATGGTGGGGACCTATGAAATACTGTCAGTCAGTGAAGTGAGAAGTCACCTTAGAAAAGCCTACAAAGTCAGGGAAGAATAGGTAGGTATTGCATATATAGGCAAGTCAGAAAGGGCCAGAGACTGGAAGATCAGGCTCTCAGGCTGGGTAACAAAGGTCAGAGATGTAGGCAGATGTTCTCCTTAGTAACCAAGCCACAAAGATCTCTGAATGCTGTTGTGGTCCTCTGGCTTTACTGGCAAAAGAAGTAGAGAGAAAACTACAAAGAACCAGATCCTTCATCAGGGACATCTTCAACCTCAGTTTATATTGACCGGCACATTTAATCATATCTGTGAAGTCCATCTTCTTTTTTCGAAACTCACTTCACTTATTGGCATATATGTTCCCTATCTGTTTCCCAGACTTGCTTATCTTTTTCATAGTGAACGAGCATCAGAATCTTTCTCAGAATTTGCAGACACAATACTTTAACTCAACTTAAATCATAGATTCACAGTCCCTGAAGGGAATTTGAGGGTCATTTAGTCTAAGTCCCACTTTCAGTATGAATGAGGGCAACATTCTCGTCCAATGATCATTCAATCTACAAATGGAGATGCTTAGTGATAAAGCTTCGGTACTCATTTTACATACCTGTCCCCTTTCTAGCATGTTCTATGGAATCTTGCCTTGTTGGGGAGAAAAGATTACATGAGTATATCCTTGAATATATTTTAACATGGAACACTACCTCTGAAGCATCCTTTAGCCAAGCTCCCTTTCTTAAATTTTTTTCCAATTAACAAGCATTTATTTTCTCTCTTACAGCTACAACTCCTATTGAACATAAAAATAAAAAACAAAATCAAGGTAATAAATATACATAGTCAAGTTCCTACATTAGTCAGATACAAAAATATATGCTTTGTTCCACATATTCAATCTATCATCTCTCAGTCCAGTAGCAAGTGCCATTCTGCCTCAGTTCTCTAAAATCATGATTGGTCATTGTACTCAAGAGATCAAAGCCCTGAGTGTTTCAAAGTTGTCTGTTTTTAGATCATTAGATTTAGATCATTATTATTATTGAAAATTATTATAAAATAAACATGCATTTATTAAACATATAGCTATAAGATTTTAAGATACTTATTGTATATTAGTAAATAACAAAATTAAATACTATATAAATATAGCTCCTTGAGGGAAAGGACTGTATTTTGCTTTTCTTTGCACCTCCAGGGGCTTAGCACAGTACCTGGTAATATAGTAAGTATTTAATAAATGATTGTCACCCAACTGATAGATTCTATCCACTTCACTCTTCAACATTTCATACAAGTCTTCAAAGGTTTCTTGCAAAATGCCCCTTTCTTTATTGCTTCATTTATGCAGAGTATTCCTAGTCTATGCTTTGCCTTATGAGCTACCATCTTGGCTTCTGGTTCAGGGGAGCCATGCTTCATTTTTTAATTTTTAATCAGCTGAGAATTGAGCTCCTCTGCATGACTCTCTTTGTTGTATATCTCAAAGGGAATGGTGGGATTTGGAGGAATCACAGGTCCAGAGGTTGCCAGGTTGCCAGCTGCTCATGAGAAATTACCTCACTTTAGTCTGTAGACTCATCCTTGAGGGTGTGTGTCTACTTCCCCATCTCTAAAGCTATAAAGGGAGCAATTAGGGATGATAAGGGCTTCAAAAGGCTTAGAGTGACTCAGGGCAGGTTTGCAACTGAAATTAGAACCCGTTACCTACTCCAAATAGCAAAGGGGATTTTTCCTTCCAAGGCTGTAAGTTTCTATTTATACTTTCATATATAATAGCCACTCATGTATCATAGTTATAAGCAGCATCCAGTTTTAAAATGATAAAAGTAGGGCTGCCAACTGATACCTGGTTATATTCAACTTAAACAGTATGTTTAGGTCTTGATATTCAGGAATACTCTGGGATATTTTCTGGGTTTTTACAGGCTTATTATGCACTGGAAGAAAGTACTTCTCAGAACCAGAGAGGTAGCATGGGAAGAACACTGGTTTTGGAGTCAGAAAACCTGTTTTCAAATTCTACCGCTCTTCTTTATAATCTATGCTTTGGTTTTTACCATCTATAAAATGAGGAGTGGGGAGAGGACAAGATGGTCTCACAAGCCCCTTTCAGATCTAAACCTATGTCCCAGGAACTACAGGAGAGATCATTCTGACTAGGAGGAGTTCAGGCAGAACTTCAGAATCTTTTTTTTGGGGGGGGGGGTGTAACTTAATTGGTATGGCACTGAATAAGTAAATTAATTTAGGTAGGTTTGTCATTTATATTATATTAGCTCAGCCTACCCATGAGCAATTAATGTTTCTCCAATTGCTTAGATCTAACTTTATTTGTGTGAAAAGTGTTTTGTGATATTCATATAATTTCTGTGTTTAATTTGGCAAATAGATTCCCAAGTATTTTATATTGTTTAGAGTGATTTTAAATGGAGTTACTCCTTTTAATTCTTGCTGCTTAGCTTTGTTGGAAATATATAGAACAATGAATGTTTTAATATTCTTTGAACCACTAATTGTTAGTCCTGGTCACATTTTTTTCACTACTATTTCACTCCCCATTCCCCACAAATTTCTTTTTTTCTTTTTTCTTTTTTAATTTTTCTTTTGAATATTTTCCCAAAGTTACATATTTCATTTTCTTTCCCTCTAGAACTTCAGAATCTGATGAAAGCTAGGTTTGTGTATGGGCACAGAGCCTAATAGATTCATCTAGGTGTCTGCTTATGGGGAGAGCAATTCAAAACCAGGTCTACAATCTAAAAATCATTTCATGAGGTCAAAGAATAGGTGGATCAAGGATGCCACTCATCAGATTTGACTAACATCATGGCTCATGTAAGCATTTCATTATCCCAAGTGCAACAGTCTGTCTCTCTCTCTCTCTCTCTCTCTCTCTCTCTCTCTCTCTCTCTCTCTCTCTCCCCTTTTCTCTTTTTCTCTTGCTCTCACTATCTGTCCCCACACATACACAACTCTCATTTACCTTATAATTATCTATTTGTTTAAATCTTCTTAAATATTTCTTATAGGTGTTTAAGTTCAGAATATAAATTAATTTTAAAAAGGAACTAACTAGGCTTTTCTTCGCAGTATCTATCTAGATGCAGAGAGGCTCAGATCCCAAAAAGAAAACACTTAAGGAAAAGAAAAGGTTATTGCGTTTGGAAAATCAAGGGTTGTTTGCAACCCCTCCCACTGCTGCTAGGAAATACTGGTTTATTGCCATAGAAGAGAAGCCTTAGAGACTTCACTGAAGAGAGGAATTGGTTCTAGCTCTCTGGCTCTAGGAGGGAGCATTCCCTTATGTGGCTTCTCAGCGTAATGAGCCAGGTAAAAGAAGGAGAGGAGAGGAGGTTGGCAATTGTGCCTGGACCACCCTTCCTTGTGAACTGAATGAATTTTACATACTGTCATTGTGCTTGGATAAACAAGGCCCAGAATAGGGAGTCTGTTCATCAGTACCTGAAGGATGAGTCTATGATGACCCAGGAGTTCAGATATAGCCTGGGCTGCATTCTATAGACGTGACTCTCCTCAAGGGGCTAATAGTCTAATGATAGAATTAAATAATAACTGGAATCCTACGGTGCTAATTATGTCAGAGAGGACAACTGCAAGCATTTCTCTAATGCCTACTACGTACCAGGCACTGTACTAAGTGCTCTTTATAAGTATTTTTTCATTTACTCCCCACAACCACCTGAGAGGAATTAACCCACATCTAATAAATGCTATTTAAATAATATTTTAATTTTTACAGTGTGCTTTCTATATATTATCCCATTATTCAGATCAGAACCATGTAAGCTAGGTCTATTCTATTTTTACCTACATCATTTTATAAATGAGAATACTGCTGCTGAGAGAGCCTGTGAACTGACCACGGTCACCTAGCTAGTAAATGTCAGACTAGCTACGAGCCCCAATTGTCCCAAGTGCAAGCACAGGGCTCATTCCACTATACTGTACTGTTTTAAATTGTTATATTATTAATTCATTCACATTAATTAGGGGAGATCTAAATTAACTAGATACTTTTACAATTTCATGACATAATTAGCTAAAAATCTAAATGATAAAAAATTTTTAAACTGAGCTCTATTAAATTCAGATATATTTTTCCTTAAAATTCAGCTCAAACTCTGAGCCTGGAGTCACATAGACTCAAATTCAAATGGGGCCTCAGTTATTTATTATCTGTGTCGTCCTGGACAAGTCATTTAACCTCAGTTTTCTCGCCAGTAAAATAAGGATAACAATGGCACCAACTTCCCAGGGTTGTTGTCAGAATTAAATGAGATTTATGAAGCACTTAGCACACCGCAACTGGCTCATAGTAGGTCCTTATTTCTTTTCTTCCTGAAACTTTTTGATTTCTGTAGCAACTAGGTTTCCTTCAGTTCTACTCTATCAAACCCCATGCATTTATTTTGTACATATTAGCACATAATGTCTTTACTGATAGAATGTAATTTTCTTGATAGAAGGGATTATGAGTAAGTGGCTTGTCTTTGCTTTCTGTCTTTGTATTTGCCTTGTCTGGGCAGCTAGGCAATGCAGTGGATAAGAGTGCCAGGCTTGGAGTCAGGAAGATTCCTCTCCCTGAGTTAAAATCTTGTTTCAGATACTTGCTGGCTGTGGGATTCTGGGCAAATCACTTAAATCTGTTTGCCTCAGTTTCCTCATCTGTAGATGATCCAGAGAAGGGAATGTCAAACCACTTGAGCATCTTTGCCAAGAAAATCCCAAATGGGGTCATGACGAATGAGACAGGACTGAAACTAACAACAACCCCATAGCTAAAAACGGAACAATCTTAATAAATTGTTAATTAAATGATACAGAAACAAAAAGCAGGTTCATCAAGAGATGCCTAATTAAACCTGATGAATAAATAAGAATAATTTATTCATCTTAACCCAATAAATCAGTAGGCTAAAGAGATGAGAGAGAAGTGGCTGTGGCTATAATGAAGCCTGGAGTAGTAATGGTGGACATTAAAAAATGAAGAAAAAATGACAAACATGGTTGACCATGTGGGAGACTATTTTCAGTATTTTTTTCTTTCTATAATATTTCGATACAGGTTCCAGATAAGGTTGGGTGGATTGTGTGGTACATTTCATAAGTTGATAACCATAACAAGTTCCTCTTCCCATCCTGCCACTTGACTCATTACCTAAAAAATTTTCATCTTGGGTTCTAAGTCAATGAAGGTTATGAGTTTATATTTCTTCATAAATAGAAACATTCAACAATACCATAATCAATAATCATAATCAATAATAATCAATTATCTTTGAGCCCTGTTCCTATTTATTAACAAATTCAAGAAACCTTTTCCCCCTATAAGCTTTCACTCATTTCTTTATAGCAAACCACTTAGTCATACAGGTTTAAATAATCATCATTACAGGAGATATAATTTAGTAACAGTGTACCAATTGATACAAAGATATTTAATCATTTCAAAATTGCAGTAAAGGGAGAAAGGCCACAGTCAGAATCACCTCTAATCATTAATTGCGACTTCTGACTTTTCAGTCCTACCATTCATTTAGCTCTCTCGGGGTAGCAGTCTGTGTCTCTCAAGAATTCCTTGTGACATCTTTTCAACAGGGTAAGAGTTAAATTCAGTTTTAGAAACAAAAGTTCTAACTCCTTTTTCTTTCTATTTAATCTTTCTCCAGTCATACAAGTTTATGTTCTCTCCAGAATAACAATTATATTTGCAGCCTTTTCAGACATTGCTCACAGATAGCAATTAAACTAGACTTCCCAAAGATTCTGTTCCCTATTAAAGATATATGAACAGTAACTATAGTTCCTGTGGAAAGGGCTATTAAAGCAGGTGTTAATATTTCCCAAAATATTTCTTGTGAAAATTCCTGAATATTTTTGGACATTTTCCCTGCGCTCTCTTCTACAATAAAAAGATTAAGTAGAGTGGATTGAGAGCCAGGCCTAGAGATGGGAGGTCCTAGGTTCAAATCTGGCCTCAGACACTTCCCAGCTGTGTGACCCTGGGCAAGTCACTTGACCCCCGTTGCCTACCCTTACCACTCTTCTGCCTTGGAGCCAATACACAGTATTGACTCCAAAATGGAAGGTAAGGGTTTAAAAAAAAGATTAAGTAATTTAATTTTGATTTTTATTTTGGTGAGAGACTTAGGGGAAATTTTCTTTTAGAAACATTCCTTAAAATATCACATCTATAATATATGCATGATTACAAGATGCCTACCAAAAAGGCAATAACGTAAATGGAAGAGTGAAGTAAGTATGACTGTGTGCAAATTAAGTTGTATAGATCAACAGGCATCTGTATTCCATATTAAATGACAAAATTGGGGACATTTAGAAGTGGTTAATGCTATTATGTGCAATTGTACAAACAGCTAGTACTGCCTATCTATCATTACCTGTATCTTGAACAAACACTCTAGATGGATGATTAACTGAACCCAGAAGGGAAAAGGAGGAAGAAAACAGAATGTATTATTGCCTTTGGGAAATTACAGTTCTTTTAATGCACGGGTTCTTACCCTGAGGTCAGTGAAATTGCTTTTAGAAAATAACATGTATTTTGATAACTTTATTTCAAAATAATTGATATCCTTTGTAAATCTATGCATCTTAGGCATTTAAAGATATTGTTCTGTTTATGTATGTCCATCTCCAGAGAAAGAACTGATAAAAAGAAACAAGAAATACAGTTTTATAATACATTTTTTTTGTCAAATGATTTATTCTCTAGTGTGAGATGGGGAAGGAGGGAAATACCTGGGAATTTTATTGTGACAAATAAACAAATAAATAAGTTGTTTAAAAGATGTTATGGACAGGTCCACAGACTTCACCTTACTGCCACTTGGTTTAAAAACTTAAAGCTTCTCCTCAAAACTAAGGTCTACCTTTTAAATACTTGTGTTAAAATCATAGGATAGTCTCCAAGGAATTAAAGTTGAAGGTCACAAGTAAGGCAGTAGAGAAATATGTGGTGGATAGTGTGCTGAAAATTATTGCTGAAGAACTACACAGGAAAAACAGATTAAAGGATAAACAAATTGCCTTTGAAAGGAGGCTGGCTGGTCATAAAAGAGTGAAAGGCAAACATTCCACTGGCATCTACAAAACACCAAGAAATCTATGAGAGTTAGTAGAGTGAAGAAAGGAGGAGAAAGGGACAATCAATGGAATTTTTCTGAAAAAGAATAAAGTAGGTAAAAGGAATAAAGTAGGTAAAAAAGAAAATGTGGAAAGAGGTTTTAGAGAAGGAAATACAAAAGAGGACAATAATGGAATTTAAGGGAAGAAATTATTTTGGATGTTAAGGGATGATCTGTAGGCTAAGAAAAGGGCATCTATATATGTGTGTATACTTCTAACAATTGTCCTGGCAAGAAGTGATAAGGGCTTGCAGATATGTATTTCCTTGACCTGGAGTCAGGTAGACCCGAGTTCAAATGGGACTTAACAGATGTATCAGCTGTGTATCCCTGGATAAGTAACTCAATCTCAGTTTCCTCAAATGTAAAATAGGAATGACAATAATACCTCCATCCCTGAGATGTTGTGGAAATGAAATGTGATAATAATTATAAAGCATATATCACAATGCCTGGCACGTAACAGGTGTTTGTTTAATAAATATTTCTTTCCTCCCTTTCTCCCTTCCTGTAATTCCTACAGTTACAAGTCTCTCTTCTCTCCCAGATCCGAACACCAAGTGTTTATTTTGTATTTACTGACATCACCTCCCTTAGGCAGTCTCTACCCTCTGATTGGAGGGCTAACGGGTAGGGTGCCAAACTCCTCCAGAAGCCTTCCTTTTTAGATGTCAGAAACTAATTTCCTACCTGTATTTGCTTAATTCCATGGAACAAGACACCCCCAGTAAGGGTATCCTGTGTTCTCTGCCTTCACCCCCATTTTCTTGCTTTTTTGTGTGTATTGTCTTCTCCCATTAGATTGTAAGGGCAAGGACCATCCTTATTTTTGTCACTTGTATTCCCAGTGCTTAGCATAGTGCCTGGCAAATGGAAGGCACTCGATAAATACTTATTAGAGGGAAATGGAATGGAATGAAATCACTTGAACAAGTAGAAGCATTAGCCTTAGTAAGGAGTCAGGTCACTTAATCATGTGAGACAGCAATGATAAGATAGCGGAAGGCATATAATAGAAATAGAATAGAATTTTTATATCACTGTGTATAAAAATTATTTGTATGATATTTATTGTATATCATAGTATATATTATTATATTATATAACATAAATTGGAAGTTATATCCAATATATGCTTTATAATGGCAATCTTTTGGCTTTATTTCACTATAATTATATTTTATGTTTCAATAATGAAAAAAAAAGAAAAAAAAGATTAAAAGAACATTCTCCCTCTTGCCTACCCTGGCAGGTCATGGACAAGAGAGGGGAATGGCTTGTGATCAGCACCAATGGCAGAGGCAGCTACGTCATGGAAATCATGCATCCATTGGGGTCCAGTAATAATGGTAGCTATCAGAAGCAGAATAAACAGATCCTGAATTTTTCTGTCTACTTTTATTTCACTGCCTTTTCTCTGTACAATGGAGTAATTTTTATAAATCCTCCAAATCAGGTAGGGATTTGTAAAATTCATTCAGTTGATTGAACAGAGAAAGAGATAACATGAAGAAAAATTACCTTTTCCATCACATTTCCTGAAAGCCTTTAGTTTTTTTAGATGACATACTAGAGTAATTTAAAAAGTATCACCTTCCTTTTTGAAGCTTTTTAAAAAATGAGTATGCATGTAACCTTTATATTCTGCCACTTCATATTGAAAGTAAGAGCTGGTGCTGCTAATTTGTCAGAAAGAACATGATTTCTCTGTGGCAGGATGGAATGCAATAATGACTTATGAGATATGTGTTTGGGAAAAAATAGCTTGATAGAGACAGGTAATATGTAACTATACATGAAAGCACCACCTTTTGTTACAAATACAGCAACTTATCTGAACATGTAAAACATCAGGAGGAGGAGGAGGAAAAGAAAGAGGAGGAGAAGGAAGAGGAGGAAGAGAAGAAGGAGTAAACATCTCAAGAGAGGTAGTATTTATACAATGTAAAATTCTTTCAAAGAATTTGTAAATAAATTTAATTATTTGTTGAATAGAACAAATAGGGGAAAATTCTCCTAAACGCCAAAATCTTGCATGTAAAATTTTATTTCTACCTTCCCTAGTAGAATGAATTGTCATCTCCAAGAAAATTAAGCTTTTTTCCCCTTTTCTCTTGTGCTTTGGTTCAGGTTTCTAATATAAGAATTATATATTAACTCAAAGGACCAAGTGTGTCAATCGATACAAAAAATTATTATGATTTTACTTTGAAATAAGTGTTCATCCTATCCCTGTTTTCTTTGCTTTGTAGATTTTTTTAAATGCGCTATATAAATTGGTCCTTCAAGGTATTCTTAAATTTGACTTCTAGTATTTTAATTCTGAAAACTGAAAGTGGACTTGTAGAACTAGGCATTACAAGTTTATAAAGTCAAAAGGCTTCATGTAATGTGGCGTAATTCTCAGCGGATGCTGTAGAGCAAGCAAAATTTAAGTAATAATGTTTTAAATTTTAATTTTTTCCCCATAGATCATTAATCTTGTAAGCAAAACAGGTGGTGTGTTCAGTGGGTTCTGTGGGTTATACTAATACAATAATAATCTGATAGTCGTTAAGAAGAGATTAGTCAGTCACCTCAAAGGATAGTCTCTTTAAATAGAAATGACTGACAACAGGAATTTACACTTTCCACCATACATCCTAACACCTGACTAGGTTCAATTTAGGACCCGGTACACTGCCAGTTACAGAATTTGAGAATTGTTTTTACATAATGTATTTGTTGTTTGGAAGTTCTGTCTCCTCAGGAAGATTGTAATTTCCTTGAAAGTAAAGGCTGCATTGAGCAAGGAAATGTGTGCTAATTCATGTACAGAAAAAAATGTCTACCAGAGGTACGTTTCAAAAGAAGCCTTCTCTTCCTCACTGTAGAGATAAAAAAGTAGGACCTTGCATCATGTTATCAGTAGACAAGATGCTGGATAATCTTGAAGAGCTATTTACATGTCAGCTATTATCAGTAAAAGATAGAATCAAAAATGTAGTTAAGCCTCTGTTTAAAATTACTTTCTATGGGCTCAATTATTCATGTTCTATTGGATTGTGGCCATTAATTTGTTTGATTCGAGATATGGCCATTATAATACCTGCTCCTGATTTCAGTTTATAAGATATATAACATTCAGCCTCTTTTAAAAATATTCACCCCCTCCAAATTAAATAAAGTCAGCTAGCTACTCTTCTTTTTTTTCAGTCTTATTGTCTTTCCGGTTTTCTGACACATTAAAAAACCAGGTTCAAATACTTCTATCAAGTCTAAGCTCCAAAGACACTAAAGGGAAAGAAAAAGATCTTACATGTACAAAAATATAATAATTTTTTGTGTTGGTAAAGAATTTGGAAATTAGAGAATGTTCATCAGTTGGGGAATGGTTGTGCTATAAGAAATGACAAGGGGGTTTGCTTCGGGAAAAAATAAGACCTACATTAACTGATGCAAAACGAAGTAAGAATAACCAGATATACAGTAACAGCAATGTTGTTAGATGCTCAACTCTCAAAAGATTTGGCTACTCTTATCGACATAATGATTCAAGACAATTCCAGAGGACTCATGATGGAAGAAAAATACAACTATTCATCTCCAGTGAGAGAAATGTTGAAAGGAAATTGAAATATAATTTTATTTCTTTTTTTTGAAACACAGTTAATATGGAAATGTTTTACCTGATTTCACATGTATAATTGATATCATATTACATGCTTTTTCAGTGGGTGTGGGATGCATGGCTAGGAGGGAGGGAGAGAATTGGAAACTCAATATTTAAAAAGAACAGAATGGGCGCAGCTGGGTATCTCAGTGGATTGAGAGTCAGGCCTAGAGACGGGAGGTCCTAGGTTCAAATCTGATCTTGGATACTTCTTGGCTGTGTGACCCTGGAAAAGTCACTTGACCCCCATTGCCTACTCTTACCACTCTTCTGCCTTGGAGCCAATACGCAGTATTGACTCCAAGACGGAAGGTAAGGGTTTAAAAAAAAAGAACAGAATATAAAAAAATAAATTCATTTAAAAAGCAGGCTTAGCTTCTGAGTCTCCCTGATCAGCAGGCAGAGGACAGTAGCTTGATTATATCAAGGTCAAATTTAACCATTTAAAATATAATGCCAAAATTTTGCCAAGGTTCTCAAGGACATTAAAATAAGAAAAATACATAATACTTAGATCTAAAATGTTTATTTAAGTGATTTCTCTCTGCTTAGTACAGTATCTGGCACATACTAAGGCCTTCATAAATGCCCGTTGACTGATAAGACCTTCTATGACAAGAAAGAAAAAGAAAGAAAGGTAGAGTAAATTATCTGATTGCCAATGTCCTGGTTCACTTCCTCAGTGTACAAAACATTAAATTTTGTGATTTTTTTTTCACTCTCGTTACAATTTCTAAATTAGAATTTTACACAGGAACCAGAGAAAAAATTAAATGTCATCCAGTTCTTACAATTTTGCTTTCTTAGCAAAAAATGCTAAAGGTGTTTTCTGTTTTGCCATTTTCAAGATGTGTGTGCAAGTGATTGAAAATTGGTAGTGGCCATGCTTCGGGTTTTTTTTTTTCTTTCAAGTTTATAATTCCAGGCCATGTGATTTTTTTTAATCTAAGGGGAGAAAGGCCAAGAACCTTTTTTTAGGCAGAAATTTCATTCTATAGCAAAAATGCCATTTATTTTCATGTGTGTATTGCAGCAGTTCTCAAATATTTTTGCTCTCAGGATCCCTTTTTACATTTAAAAAGTATTAAGGACCCCCCTCAAAAGCATTTATATGTCAGTTGACATTTGCTGTATTAGAAATTAGAATGAATGTATGCTGAAAATTGATATTGCATATAATTGGGAAAATAAAATATCTTTAAAAATTAGAATGCCTTAGAATTTTTATGAAAATAGTTTTCACTTTGTAGAACCTCTGAGAAGTCCTAGACCACACTCTGAGAACTGTACCCATATTGGACCAAGAGCTGGCATCTAATTCAAGAAAAGCAGGGTTTAAGTTTGGTCTTTGAATAACAGTAGTAATAATACATAACAGGTAGCATTTATATGGGCAGCTAGGTGCTGAGTCTGAAATAAGGAAGATTCATCTTCCTGAGCTAAAATCTGGCCTAAGGCATTTATTTGCTAGCTGGGTGACCCTGGTTAAGCCCCTTAACTCTGCCTCAGTTCCTTATCTATTAAATGAGCTGGAGAAGGAAATGGCAAACCATTACAATATCTTTTGCAAGAAAACCACAGATAGCGTCACAGAGATTCAAACATAACTGAAAATGACTAAATGGCAACAAGAACAGCATTTATATAGCACCTACTAACTGTCAGTCACTGTGCTAAATACTTAAAAATATCATTGTCTCATTTGATCCTCAAAGTAACTCTGGGATGTAAATTATTGTCCTCATTTGTAGCTAAGTAAAGAGAGGCAGACAGAGTTTAAATGGCTTGCCCAGAGTCATTCACCTATTAATTGTCCTATTGGATTTGAATTTTGGTTTCCTAACTCTTAGTTCAAGCACTTTGCCTATACTGTACTAATTGCCTCTCCAAACTGGCCCAGTAAACTGGGGTAACTCAGTAACAAACTTTTAATGACTTAACTCATGAGCCTCCTGAGAGCAGAGATTGCTTTTTGCCAGTCTTTGGACCCCCAGGGCTTAGTACAGTGCCTGGAAATATAGTAAGTGCTTAATAAATGTTTAGGGATTGACTTAGAGACCTTGGGCAATTCTCTAAAATGCTAAATTGCAAAAAAAAATGTGATCTGTATTGGTAAAGAAATTTTCCTCACCTATCCCTATACTAATGGAAATCTTGGATCTTGTCCCCATGCCTGTAGAGTTCTTTACTTGTACGTTCAAAGGAAATTGGTAAAGATGAGAGGAAGCTGGGTGGGACTGAAGAGAGAGCATTGATCAGCTCCAGCTGTCTGCTTACTTCATTCCAACCAATGCAAATGGATTGATTCTTCCCTTAATCCAATCCAATTTTGGCTTTTCTCTGCCTTTTTAAAATAGCCTTGGACTGGAGGAGAGGCTGCCATTTTTTTTCTTCTCCTATATGGCCATGTAAATGGGGCACAGTGTTAAGAGAAAAAATATCCAAGTAAATACAGTATTATTCTAATGGATCAAAGAACACTTAGAAATAGATTTGTTCCAAATCATTCACATTACTACCTGAAATAGCATGTTAAGCACAGCTTCTTCTTATACATACTTCAATTGTTCTTGTGTAACAAAGAGACTGTCAATATTGAGCGAAACGACTTTTTCCTTGAGGAGTGGAAAAACCATTTGGCACAAAAGAGCCAGCAATGAGACTATTTTAATCAGATCTCACCAATTAAGATATGTTCAAATACTTTCAATGTCTACATATTTTCTATTTATTCAAAATTGCCTTTTCCCGATAAATAAGCTATAATCCTGGAATAGATACCTACAGTACAGATATGTATATGCCTATATGTATAAGTATAAAGTACACTTGTGTGTGCATGTGTGTTTAAGTATATGCATACATTTAAATGTGTTTGTATGTGTAAATATAAATGATTTTTAAGGATAAAAGAAATGAAGATGTTAGGTTAGCATCCTACTGAAGAAACCTGGAGCAAATGGTGGGCAATAATAATGCATTTTTTCTCTGTCAAAGATCTTGCTAGTGGTTTCCCAACATTTATTAAAAGAAGTTAATAGCTATGTGGACATTACTGAATTCTAGAGAGAAATCTTATATTCATAACAAAAATAATCAAGACAAGAAGACATTTAATCAAAATGAGAAAGAAAACAAGCACTTGGCTACTTAAAGTGGTTAATTACCATTTTCTATCAGATAATCATTGTCTACAGCAATTTAGAACAAAGACCATCTGTTCTTATATCTTATACTCAAGTATCTGTTCTCCCTCTTTCTTTCTCTCCCTCCCTCCCTCCATCCATTTATAGAGATAGAGATAGAGATAGAGGTAGAGATAGAGATAGATAGAGATAGAGATAGAGGTAGAGATAGAGATAGATAGAGATAGAGATAGATAGAGATAGAGATTGCTACTCCTGGGCTTTATCCTAAACTCTCCCTCTCTCCCTCCCTCCAACTATCTATCTTTTGATATAGATATATATTGCTACTCCTGGGTTTTATACTAAGCAAAGAGGGGAGGAAAGATGGAATTTTACAGTTATCTCCTACCACAATATGAGTAATATTTTTCTCCCATAGAAAAGGCTCCTTCAAAGTCAGTAGCAGCATCCAAAGAGATCTTATTCAAGCTTCTCAGTGGAAATAATATATTATTCTCAGAACAACAATCAAGACTAATTTGACACTAAATTTTTTTCCCTTTATTTGCAACCCTTTGTCTTCGACAGATCCTCTTACTCTAGAGGCAGAGAATCAAGATTAATGGTTTCTGCAGAAGTGCTATGTAAAGGAAAATTATACAAATTATGCAGGGTTAAAGCCTATGTTTTAAATGGAAATTTTCAACCTTCTACCTATTCACAGCACTTTGTTGTACAACTTATATTCATAACAAAATTACATGGCTAATATAAAAAGAGAAATGTATGCTACAAAATATCAATATTTAGGACCTCAGAACACTTGATAGGATAGAGCTCATTTAATGCATTAAATTGTAATCTCACCCCCAAACATAATATCTATATACCAAGCAAGTTAGATAACAGTAAACTCAGCTATGCAGGTATTGCATTTGACACCTCATACTTGATTTATAAAGGTATTTATTATATTGTATTACCATCAAAACTTTAAGTCAGAATTTTTTCTTCACTTACAACTCATACCAGATTTATAAAAGTTCATTATAAGGTATTAACATCAAAACCTTTAAAATGGAATTTTTTTCTTATCTAAGGAATAAATTGATTGATTTAAAGCGTAATCAACCTCAGACACCATACTAAGTCTGTCTAGCACTTGGAAAGCAGTATTTTAATCTTCTTTTCCCAAGTCTCCTTTAGCTGAATATCAAGATCACGATTCAAAGCACTGAACATCTGCTTAGAATCATTGAGTTCTGCTTCCAGATCTCCAACCTTGTCACTTAATTTCCTGGGACCTCATTCTCTTGTTCTTGAAAATGAGATTGGGGGTTGGGACTGTATTATCTTTATGATTTCTTTCACTTTTATAGCTACAGGCTTTTCAGATATGAACACAAGATAATTTAACAATTATGCAATATGAAAATGCTTCTTCCATCCAAAATTTTCAAAGCTTTATGAGGCCTTGGTCCATTAAAGTATTCTGCTAATTTACTGTGTGACCTTGAAAAGTCACCCCCCTGGACCTCAGCTCCTTATCTATAAAGCAAAGGATGTTGATCTAGGTGATTCCTAGTGGCTTTTTAGCATTGTGCCTATGACTTTCTGTACAAAAAATGAGCAAAGGGGAGTAGAAAAATCTATTCAGAGTATTTCACAAAACTGAGCCAGAGTCAAGAGAGGTCTTTTAGTGCCATTTCTTCACAATTTCATTTTCTATAGCATTTAGTGTATAGGAACAAAAGGAAAGAGACTAATCAGTTGGTCAAAAAGGGTTCAAAGAGTGGTCATCTTTTCCTCTCCTCCCTCTCTATGCTAGAATCAGAGAATAGGTTAACATATCCTCATGATGCTAAAATTGTCTCATTCTTTCTAAAGGCTTCCTATTAAACACAGATTGAAAAGATATTCAATCAAGAGTCTGGGAAAACAAACTATTTCTCTACCAAGAGGCTAGCTGTCCCACATGCCAACATTCTCACAAAAAAATGCTCTGTAGGTGAACCAAATGGGTGGTCCATTTTCAACTGTTATCTACCAGGGGAGAGAGAATAGTCAGATCATCATAGGTGATATATCCTCTACTGAGTAGAGTCTACTCCTTTCACTGACCCCTTTCTTTTTCAGATTCAATAACTCAAATGATGTACTACTTTGTTAACTTCTCAGTCCCTTTGGATGTTTGAACTCCATCATATACTCTGAAGAACAGATCAACCAGGAAGATTAATCAGCCAATAACAAATAACAAACACATCTCAGTAGTTACAAAATGGACCCAGCAACATCTAATCTCAGGAATACTTTTCCAAACCCTTACCTTCTATCATATAATCAATATTGTGTATTGGTTCCAAGGCAGATGAGTGGTAAGGGCTGGGCAATGGGGGTTAAAGTTGCCTAGGATCACCCAGCTAGGAATGTCTGAGGCCAGATTTGAATCAAGGACCTTAAGCCCTGACTCTCAATCTACTGATCCACCTATTTGCCCCTTCATGAATAATTACAATGTAACCTCATCAATAACTAAGTTTCAGTGGCTTAAATCTATTCCAATATTTTTGATATATCTGTTCTGGAGATATTTTATCTTTAATACTCCAACACTGAAAATATCTTAAGGCTATATTATCCTCTGATTAGAAACAATAACAAAAAATCAAGGATTTCAGAACTTTTAAGTGAAAACGAAAAGTTTCTTTGGAGAAAAAGCACATGAGGCAAGAGAGACCAATGAGTTTAAGGACATGCCTGTCTTTCACAGAGGAAGCATGATATGCCTTACTCAATTTGTGAAATGTTACCTATTTTAATAGAAGGACCAAAAAAAAAAAAAAAAGAAGGAAGGGAGGAAAAGAGGAGAGGCAAATGATCTTGTATGATTTATGTACTGACTCATCTAGTTTAGAGATATCAACACAGAATGATGCTTCCTTTGGGTCTCCTTATGTTAAGCTAGTCGTGTCTGTGCAGGAAGTATGGTTCCACTTGAGTGTTTGGAAACCATTGTGAACTAGTTACAATAATCTCTATGGAACAGCTGTACGATCCTCAAAAGCGCTATTAGTACAAACTATAGAGAGTGCTGCAAGAATGTAATCTCACCCAATCAGTTTGATGTATCTATTGAAACAATCCTTTGAATATGTCTTTTCTTGCTAGTTTATGACAATTACTATTTTCATCTTAATCATCTTTCTTTGCTTGAGTAAATACAACATTGTCATATTACACCATTTGGTGGTAGCATAGTTATTCAGATGAAATGAATATCAATTCAAATTTACTATTATTTCTAAAATTATTAGAGAAAAAACGATTCTGTTAGCATTAAAATCACATATGGTAGTGTGCATATGCATGTATATACACACATATGCTTATATATTGTCTATCCATTTGTGTTTATTAGCCATGTACACATACACTCATGCATATTATCCATCTTTCTTCTCTATTCATATTTAATGTACATGGGATGATTTGGGCTCCACTAAAAAATAAGCCTATACATTGAAATACAAATTCAGATTACTACTATAGAATACAAAATAAAATAACGTAGGGTTTTGTAATAGGGAACTTCTAATCTAAATTTATAGAAGTTGACAGAAATTTAGATCTAGAAAAGGCTCTACACCTTTTTTTAAATAAGCAAATTGTGATTAAGGGTGGTTAAGTGATTTATCCAAGATTACATTATATTGGTAGAACCAGAGTTAGAACAGAGGTGTCATGAATTACCAGTGCCTGAATTCTTCTAGGGTTCCATGATGTTTAACAGGATCCTGGGGACTGAGTTATGTGCATTTTTTTTAAAATAAAGAATTAATAGCATATCAATGCTTTCCCACATAACAAATTAATGAAACATTTTCTCATGTCTGGTTCATCTTCAGTTAAATGCCATCATTTTTTTTTACAGTTGCTTACAATTTTGTTGAAAAATTGTCATATGGAAAGCTTTCCACAGTGTTAATTCAATTATATATAACAAAAATAGTTTGGGTTCTTTGAGTCCTATAAATTAAAAAAAAACAACCTTTGACAGGAGAGATGCCAATTTATCAATATAAGGTCTTTCTACTTACATATCTATCATTTCTAAATAATGACAATTCAATTGTCAGGCATCAGTGACCATTTTTATATTTTAGAAATTCATTTTTAAACACTTCTCTGAGTCATAAAAATCAAATTTATTTTTAATTAAGTTTAAATGAGCTACCTCATTCAAAATTTTTAATAAATAATTTCATGTTCTTTTTATAGATTAAGAAAGATGTATATGGATTAGTGGATGTGATTGCAAATAAAATTCCCATGAAACATGGTACATAATCTTCACCTATAAAATGAACTCTCCTTATGAATCATTTTCTAGAAAACTTAGATGGTCTTCCAAATTTAACTTTTATATACATTTATTCTTTCAAATTGCTACCTTATTCTGGCAGACTCATTTTGCATTTGTAAATAGAAGGAGATGGACTGTTTTGAAATTTTAAAATGATAAGATTGTCCTTATGGCATTCTAGAAGTTAGAAGAACATGATAAAGAAGTCCTATGTGAAGATAATTTTATTGAATCACGTCAGTCTAATTTTCAAAGTTTAAAAAAATTTTTTCAAGTTAAAAAATATTTCTGCCATTGAGGCCTTTGAAATATTCTTCAGAATTTAAAAAATAAAGATAAAACACATTCCATGGAATGTTAGCATTAGCAAAGACCACTTCTTTTCAGATAATTTAATTAATAATAAAAATGATAATAATAATAAGACCTTTTGGATTCCAAGACTAGAAATTTCTACTCTACTGGTGATTTTTCTCATCCCAAAACAGAAATCAGTCAATCAGCAAACTATTATAAATCACTTACTATGTGCCTGGCCCTGGGCTAATGATTGAATATATTATAATAAAATTAAATAGTCCTTGCTCTCAAGAACTTTAAAGTTTATCTTACACATATAAATTAGTACAAAGTGCAGGGAACATAAAAAAGCACTCATACCCAGGGAGGATGAGCAGGAAAGATCTCAAATAGGAAATAACATCTGAACTGAATTTTGAGGAAATCTTGGTATTCTAAGGAAAGCAGATGTAAGGAGAACTGTGTTCTGTTCATGAAGATAAGACATGGAATGCTACGAATTAATAACAGGAAAACTATTTTCCTGGACCATAGAATAAAATCAGAGGGATAACTGTCTAGCGCCAAATCATTAAATGTCAAACAGCAGCAATAAAAGGTCTTGAACTTTTTGATCAAAGTAGTAACATAGACAGAAATATGCTTTAAGGATATCATTTCTACAATGATCAGCCGTGAATGACTTAACTATTATCAGAAATTTAGGGATCTAGTACACCTCCAAGAGGCTTGGAATAGAAAAGGGATCCAATGCCATAGAAGGAATTGATGGAGTCTCAATGCAGATTGAAGCATACCATTCTTCACTTTAGTTCCTCCAAGAATGCTTTTTTTAGTGTAAGCAATATGTATCTTCTTTTACAACATAATACCATGGAATTATGTATTGCATGACAGCATATATATAGCATATATCACCTGCCATCTAGGGGAAGGAAAAAGGGCACAAGGGAGTGAGGAAATATGGATTTCAAAATGTCAGAAAATAATTTTTGAAACTAGTACCAATATGCAATCTGAGTTCAAAAAAAAGAATATCATTTCATCAACTGCATGGATGTGGAATTTGAGAGGGAAGAGCCTGGATAAAGGAAGATGAGTGAGGAAGCTATTGTAATAGTCTTTGGTCACTTCACTCATGTTCTAGCATTTGCTTATTCTAAAACAGTGGAAACTAAAGATTAGACCATAACATCATTCTTCCATGCTATACAAAGTGCCATGCTTTTTAAAAGTGGGCAGGTAATATCTTTCTAAATCTAGTTCCAGGAAGAATATTCTGTTCTTTCGAATAATGAGGAAAGGAAACTTAGTCAGAAGATTCATCTGCATAACATTCATACCTTTTTATGTTTCATTAGCACCAGACTGTCAACTCTCAGAGATACTTATTGACACTTTCCAAATTAAAGATGATAATAATACCTTGTCATTATATAGAACTTTACATTTTAGAACCATTTGCCCATCTTTTTATGACAATCTTCTGAAACTGGTATAACAAATGCACAACAGTACTGTGTGTCTCTCCCAGAGATGCACAGATAACTAACATGTCCAATTTTGTAAATTAAATGAAAGAAGAGAAAAACCAAAAGGATGCTACCCACTCAAGGTAAACAAATTCATTTTCACTACAGAATAGGCAAGAACTCAAATGTTAGCCTTTGAGAAATGGCAAGCAATTCTTTTGCCAGCAAAAACTTCACAATTACATAAAAATAAGTTCAGTTGTTTCTTTCCCTCTTTGCAACAGCCAGGAATAAAGGGAATTTTAAAATAAAAATCAAATCTTTCTTGATAATGAGTGAACCTAATTATGCCATTTATTTGTAGCTTCAACAGAAAGACTTGAGTAATTGGAGGAAGCACATGAATTTAAGAGTGATAATTAGTGCTATATCTCCCTAGGAAATCCTGGGAATAGCAATCTCAGGTAGTCTCTTAAGAAATATTGCTTTTAACTTAAAAAAAAATTTGACGTCAAATTCGCTCAGAATGTTACAACATGATAGATATTCTGTAGTGACACAACACTATATTCTAAGTCTTTGAATGATTCTCATCTCTAAAAAGTAGGATTCTAAGTGAATGTCCTTATGTATAGCATTCCAAATTATCTTTTATTAAACTTGTAGACTTAGGAAAGATCTGAGTGAAGTTGCCATATGGAAATCTTGGCTTATCTGAAACACACTTGTTTATTCTTTACACTTTAAAAATATTTATGCTCTGACTCTCAGATATAGATACCAGCACAACAGGAAGGAACCAAGAAGGAAAAGAATATTAATCCAGCTACTTCATTTTTTCCTGAATATCATAGCTCTCTCCTCTTCGTGTATTCTTTTAGGTTCCCAGACATCTTTCCACTATGTCTATGAATAGTTCTGTTCTTGGGCTGTTCTTGGGCAAACTCCCAACTGCATCTGAGATTTATATTTGCCTCCCAGGCAGCTATTTCCCGGAGCATTCTCAATGGATGGTTTGTTTTGATAATGGTATAGAAAAAATATAGTTTTCCTCTAGTGAGCTAGAAACCTCTTCATCTGCTGAAGGGAATCTTAATGTTTTCCTTCTGAATCTCCTCTTCCTTTCAAAGCCATGTCAATTCTTCCCAGCTCTTGTCCCACTAAGGTTCTACTCACCAAAAACATCTACACTTTCTTTCTAACTAATAAAAATGTCCCATTCAAATGCTGCCTGCACCAGCCGCCCTCTCCAGTTCCCACTCAACATGAGGACTTTCCTCCAGTTACATTTTATTATATTACACTTGAAGATTTGGAAAGAATATAGGGCTCTCTCAAAAGGAGAATTTCTTTTCTTGTCACCACTGTATCCCCCAAACCTAGCACAACAACTGATACACCTAATTGCTTAATAGATTTTTGCTGAACCAAATGGTTCAGAGACTCCTATTGATAGATTTATATGAATCACAGGACTGAATCTCAGAAATGATCAAGTCCAATTCCTCCATTCTACAAAGAAACAGTAAGCGATTTGCCTAATGTCACAAAGCTAATTACCTTAGCATAATTGGAATGAGAAAACAAATCTGATTCCCAATCTAGTTGTCTTTACAACTAATTTACAACTCCTCATTTACAAGCAGCTTGTGTTCAAGAAGTTCGTTTGTTAAGTAAGTTGTTTCTAATTTGGATTACAGTTTCCCAAAGGAACAATACTATCATTTTTGTGGTGCAGGCCACCAAACGAGTTATCGATAAATGTAATTCCACTCAAGTCTCACTCCTGTGACTCATTTGTGGTACAGCAGGAGCCTGGCTTGTCAAAAAAAGACCATTGTCAGAAGACTAGTAATTGGGTGAAAAGTATTTCTGCACTTAGCTCATACAAACTATTTCCCAAAGTCTGGAGGGTTTGTGATCTCCATCTGTGGAGGGAGTATTGATATAGATGATATCATGGACATTCTGAGATATCAAAGTAAGTAAAATATTCTTTTGCATTGCACCTGTGATTTCACTGGTATTGAGAATTCCCAATGAGGGAACATTCCTCTATCAATGTTCAACTGGCATGTATTCTATAGATTTATAGTCTTAGAGATTTGCCTGTAGTACTGAAATGTTAAGTGATTTAACCAGGATCATAGCCTGGATGTGTCAGAAGCAGCCTTAAACTCAGGTCTTTCTGATTCTGAAGACTCATTTTTACAACACTGTCTCTTATACTTGAAATGTAGTAAATGTAGTAAAATTCTAACATTACTAGAGTCACCGTGGAAAAAATGTATCTGGAATTCAAACTGGATATGCCAGGAATCCAACTTTCATCCCTCCACTGAAAGCGGGAATCCTCTGACCAGTTTTGGAGCACAGGAAGAACCAAGTAGGCACAGATGGTTCCTGGGAACAACCAGTTGAGGAGATAGACTAGATGATTATCTCCAATGCTGATATTCTATTCTAAGAGGAAGATGGAGGTGGGAGAAATTCCTACTCAATGCCAGTTTCAATGGCTATCATGTGATCCATCTGGGACAGCTGGTGCAGGGTCCTAATCTCATGGGGCAACTAGAGTACCAAGACTGGAGTAGGGAGCCCTCATCTTTCTGAGTTCAAATTTTCCCTGGGACACTTAAAGGCTGTGTAACCTTGGGCAACTCATTTAATCCTGTTTGCCTCAGTTTCCTCATCTGTAAAATTAGCCAGAAAGGAATTGGCAAACCATTCCAGTACCTTTACCAAAAAACAAAAACAAAAATAAATAAAAAAAAATGGGGCCATAAAGAGTTGGCTAGAAAATACCTGAATAATAACACTAATCTCATAGGAAAGATACAAGCCTGATGAACTTTAGTTAAACATTATTTCTACATTAATTCTCAGATCTGCCTCCAATCCATCTCTACTGGTGGTTTGTCTCAACCTACACATGAAGAATGATAAACTCTTCAAAACCATAATTCACCATTGTATTAGCAAAGGACCATAATATGTTTTCCACAAAATTTTAAGGTTTTTGTTTTTAACCAGACCTCTGATTTCACTGTTATAGAGAACTACCAATAAAAAAAAAACTCCTTCTGCCTATCCAAACTTGAACCTGATCTAAGATTGAGTCTTAAAGTTGTCTGAGACACTAAGAGGGCAGGTGACTTGCCCAGCATCTCACCAACAGTTCATTTCAAAAGTGGAAGCTGAATCCAGATCTTTCTGAGATCCATTCTCTATTTACTACCTAGTTAACTGTGTAAATCTGCCCAAGGTACTTCACCTTTTTGTACCTCAGTTTCTTCATCAGCAAGATAGGGAAAGTAATGATAACACCTACTTCATAGAGTTATTGTGAGAACCAAATATGTGTAAAAACCTATGTAAACCCTAAAACACTATATAAATGTTACCTATTTTTCTCATGTTTCTCAAACACCAATTATTTATTTTATATAACCCTATTACAGAATAAAATTGTCAAATATTGACTTTATTTTGTTGCTTAATTAAATCACTTTCTTTACACATCTCTATTTCCTTTTAAGATTTAGGATGTCAGCACATTTAATTTTAATTGTTCAATCACAGGAACAATATATTTTATAATGATAATTATTTTGGTCCTAAATTCAAGGCTTAACCCTAAAGCTCTGAAGAACATAATTGGCTACCCTCATTATAACCCACTTCTTTGGCTGCCTGTTTTATTTATTTGCAGACATTCAATGATGCATCAAAGCAAATGGTGGTCAAACTTAGACTTGAAAAAGGAAAACGTGACAGGTAAAGGCATCTTCTCACCAATATTAGGATGCTTTAAAAGACGACAGATTCTAGCTTCCCTTTCCAGTTTCTGGTGATCTGCAAAAGAACAGAGAAGATTCACAATTTTTAGGCAGCCAATAAAACTGAATACATCACACAGAAAATGAAGCATAGAGAAAAATCAAAAAAAGCACATGCCACAATGCCTTTCACATTTATTTATTCTTGCATTTCTCCAAAAGTGTGATTACTGTAATTTGGTACTAAGGCAGTACGCTATCCAATCTTATTTCTAAAATATAGCCTTTCCCCTTCTCATTTTTTCATTCTCTTTGTATTTCATAAGCTCTACACAATGGCATGAAGAAACTCGGCTGAAATTAAAACTCCCCTGCAAGAAGCCTGGGAAGGAAAAGTATTTACCATGCCATCTATAATTATCAGATGACAAACTTTGACAGTAAAGTAGGAAAAACAGAAAGCATAAAACAGTTTAGTTCTTTCTTACTTTGGCCCGTAAGACAATGATTAACTGTCATTAGTGTCTAAAAGCCAAAGCACTTTGAACACTGCATACTTCCCGTATGGGCTTTCCATGTCCCAACATTGCAGTCATACCAGAAGAAGGCTCATACCTATCACACAATGCTACATTCCAACCCTGAGGGGAAAATGTGGAAACTAGCTACATGATATTTATTAGAAATGACCTGTCACTTAAAGACCAATGGGATCAGACAGGATCATTCTTGTACAGAAGAAAAGCAGAGCTTCAGTTCAACCACTGTTGAAGTATTTGTTTTTATGTCTATCTACCTATGCATTGTATGTAAGCACAAATAAATTAGGGCTAGTAGCAGAATAGATAGAATGCTGGACTTGGAATAAAGAAGAAAAGTTGAAAGGTTGTTCAGATAATTAGCATTTATGTGATCCTGGGCAATTTCTCTCAGTTTTCCTGTCTGTAAAAATGGGGATAGTAATAGCATGTAGCTCAGATGTTTGTTGCAAGAAAGAAATGAGAGAAAATATGATGCTTTTTGAAAACCTTATTATTATTATTATGTATTAAGTATTTATAACATTAAGAGCCCAGTACTACATATGAGAGATCCAAAGAGATAGAAAACATGGATTACTGAGAGGGTCCAATGAGATAATATTAAGGGGAGATAAAAGCACTTAGCACATTGTAGGTACTATATAAATACTTAAAATGATATAAAATGATAAATTATTCCTACCTGCAAGGGCTTAAAATATAACTGAGGAGACAGATTCTAGATAAAACTACAAAGGAACAAATTCTGAGTGCCAAGTATGGTCCAGTGGAAAGGGGAATGATTTTGGAGGTGGAGGATGACACTACTTATGCTATTTGGGGCAAGTTGTTTTAAATTCCTGGGACTCAGTTTCCCTCTCTGTAAATGGAAAGGTTTGAATTAGATGAACTCTTAAGTCCGTTATCAACATTAAATCTATAATTTAGACAATATGTGTGAATGGGATAGGAGTCTAAAGAAAAAAGTAGTCACACTTGAATAGGAAAAAAGATTGAAGGCTCAGATAAGATGGTTTGGGTTTTGAATGAAAAGCTGTATTTAGACAAGGGTGAAAAATGGAGAAAATTCTTCAAGCAGGAAGGAGTAGCATGAGGAAAGAGAGGCATAGAATATGGCTGAAAAATTTTCCTTCTACTTATTTATTGATGTACAGGGGGAAACAAGGGCAGACATATTAGAGAATAATAATATAGCCAGTGTCAGGGCAGCTAGGTGGCTCAGAAGATCATCTGGGTTTGATTCTGGTCTCAGACATTTCCTAATTGAATGACCCTGGGCAAGATACTTAACCCCAATTGTCTAGCCCTTACTGCTCTTCTGCCTTGGAACCAATATAGATTCTAAGACAGAAGGTAAGGATTTAACAAAAAAAAAGAGATATCAAGGTCGCACAAACAGTATTGACAGGTACAAGACTTGAATTCAAATCATCCTGGTTTCAAGGCCAGGTTTCTTTCCACTATGAAGCAACACTGTCTTTCAGTATCTCAAACCTACCAAAATTCCTTCTTGTTCATTCTTAAAGAGAGATGTAAAGAGGATTTCAGATGAACAACTTTATTTGGTTAGATTTTTGGTACTCAAACTTCTTCAAAGAAAGCAAAAAACCACCATGGTAGATTGGAATTTATATATAATATAGACATCCAGTTCCTGTGCCTCAAAGATGTATTGCTGAATTTAAATAATTACATCTTTGCTGATACAATAGTTTTCTGGTAAAGAAAACGCCATCATTTTATGCAGCAATAACAGGATTATTCCTGAAGCCTACTTGAAAGTTCATAGAAACATAGATCTGGATCCCCAAAGGGACCTTGGAGGTCATCTAGGCTGATTCTGTCCATTTATAGATGAGGAAACTCATGAAACCTAAAAAGTTAAATGACTTTCCAATAGTTGCACTAGCACTAAAGTGGCAGAGCTGGAGCCTGAAATCAAAACAATGAACATAATCTACAGAGGTCAAAGGAATAAATATTGGAAAAATTTTAAAAGATCCCTAAGAACCTATTCCTGCTTGAAAGGCTAGAGATTAAAGGGTCTAATCTGATACCCTGGAGCAATCTGTAAGAACGATTTAATGTAAGATTGTTTTGAATTTAACAGAGAGTAATGTGTTCATGAAGTTCATGAATGTGCTCTTAAGGACTGAGTCTCACACTCAGGTCTTTCCGAGGATGAGAGAATTCCTAGAGGCTCCTTTCAAAGGCTTAGCCTTCAAGCCTCCATTCAGCTTTATAGAGAAGAAAAGAGTATCATCTCAGAGTAGGAAACTGCAAAGGGTCCCATTTAGCTCTGAATACTTATTGCCCTCAACTTCCCAGGATTTGTATAATTCTTTTTAGGTAAGACTGTTGAATAAGAGAACGCCAATGAACAGAACGAGAGAATTACACCCCCATAAAATACTTGGTTTTATAACAGGAGCACAATAAGCTGCCTTTCTACTGATACACAGCTTCCTTCCACTTTTTCCTTCAATTATAATCACTTAACTTATTGACCTCCTATGAATCATAAGGCATTTTGCATTCGCCCACTGGGATGTATTCTGACATCCCAAATGAAATGCTGTAATTTAAATCCTCATTAAAACAAAAAGTTCATAACTGCACTTTGAAAGGGAGTAGGTAGGTGAGGATTGGTGATTAAATGCATAACATTATCAGAAACACGTCATTCATTCATTCAACAAACATTTTCTTAAGTATCAACTGTGTGGGTAGCTAATTCAGGGAGATGCAAAGTTGAGTTTAGACACCTCTTGGAGTATCGTGTAAAAGGTTTACCTTTTAAAAACTTCCTGTGCTTTCACTTCAGGTGAAAATAAAAGACATATACATAACTATAGATAAATATATATCTATATATACATACACATATACTTTGTTAATGTCCAACAAATTCAAATAAATTGGCAAAAGGCAAGAATAGTATATTTTAAAAAAATAACAAAAATCTCTGAGCATTCTATTTCTGCCCTAATCACAGAGATGAAAAACAAATATAGTCCTTGATTTTACATAAGTTTTTTTGAGACCTTCTTAGCTTATTAAAACAAGAGGGTTCATTGTGATAGAGGCATGTGGAGATGGTTGAAGAATGGAATTGGATCCAGGGGAATGGGAAGGATGCCTCAAATACTTTCCAAATCAAGAGGGAAAACATCATGCATATATCCAACTAAGTGTGACATGTGGATAACAAAATTCAACAGTCAATGTACATTTATTAAGCACCTACAATGTGCCAGACACTATTCTAAACATTGGAGATACCAAAAAATAGTACAGCTACTGCCCTCAAGGAGCTTACAATTTAATGGGGGAAGACAACACACAAAAAAAGGAAGCTGAAAATTGAAGATGGGAAAAGCTGCATTATGTTGGGGTATGGTGGAGAAGGCACAATAGTCTCAGAGTATGAATGATGTCAGGTGAGAAATAAAGAAAAGTTCTGAGCTGAAGTCCCTATTTAAATGGAGATTTGGGAATCAATGGCTCTGCCCTTCAATCAGAGGGGGAGAGGATAGAGATGAGGTGAGATGAACAATATAACATGTTCTATAAAATCTTTAGAAGGGAATGATTTTTTCAGAGAAGCAGATCAGTGAAATCTTTTAAAACAAAATTTCATATAGATTAGGGAAGAATGCAAGCAAATAAGAGCTAGAAAGGATTGTAGGGAGTAAAATGGATAAGTTTGATTACAATAAATTCAATGCAGTTAAAATTAGAAGAAGAATAGGAAATCAGGGGGATTACTCTGATAATTATCTCATTTCTCAAATATACAAGGAACTATGTGAAATTTATAAAAATAAGAATCATTCCCCAATTGATAAATGATCAAAGGAAATAAAGAGGCAGTTTTCAGAAGTAATCTAAGCTATCTATAGTCATATGAAAAAATGTTCTACATCAGTATTGATTAGAGAAATGCAAATTAAAACATCTCATACCTATCAGATTGACTAATATGATAGAAAATGAAAATGAAAAATATTAGTGGGCCACTTATGTACTATTGGTAGAGTTGTGAATTGATTCAACTATTCTGGAAGTCAATTTGGAACTATGCCCAAAGGGCTATAAAGCTGTACATACTCTTCAACCCAGCAATACTACTACTAGGTCTGTATCCTTAAAGAGATCAAAGAAAAAAGAAAAGGACATATATGCACAAAAAATATTTAAAGCAGTTTTTTTTGTGGCAGCAAAGAATTGAAAACTGAAGGGATATCTATCATCTGGGGAATCGCTGAACAAGTTGTGGTTTGATAGTGATGGAATACTACTGTGCTATAAGAAATTATAAAGGAGATGTTTTCAGAAAAAAAACCCTGAGAAGATTAATATAAACTGATGAAAAGTGAAGTGAGCAGAACCAGAAGAATATTGTGCAAGGCAACAGCAATATTGTAACAATGATTAGTTGTGAAAGACTTAGCTACTCTTATCAATAGAATGATCCAAGACAATTCCAAGGCATCTATGATATAAAATGATATCCACCTCCAGAGAGAGAACTGATCAAGTCTGAGTACAGACTGAAGCATAAAATTTTCATTGAATTATTCTGGTTTTTCTCTTTGCAACATGGCTAATATAGAATATAAAGACTCAGATCTTCCTAACTCAAGCACTCTAGCTCCTGAGCTACCTAGCAGGTCTCCTAATTGAGGATGAGGAGAAAAGAAAGGAAGGATCAGTGAGAAGGAAGGATAAGAAGAATACAAATAGAGGTTACTCTTGGGAATGAATAAGGTCACCTTTTAGAAACTAATGGGAAAAAGGAAAGGATAGATGAGGACAAAGCAAGAGTTTGAGGAGTGGCAGGATTTTTTTTTTTTGCATGATTTGATACATATGCATGATAATGCATTGTTTGTTCTCAGTGTGTGGAGTAGGGGCAAGAAGGAAGAGGAGAATTCAGAATTCAAAACTCTGAAAAAGGGAGAGTAAAAATAAATAAAAGTAAATATATTTTTTAAAATATTTCTAGAGCTAAAATAAACTTTCACAACTTCTAAAAAACTGCAAATGATCTGAGTCTAACTTAGAAGAAGGTTTCAATGGGCAGAGAAATAGTGTGTCACAAGCATCACTATGGTATACATAAATGCATGAAGGTAGGAGGAGACAAGAAAAGACTAGGGAATAGTAGGTTAATAGTCTAGGTGAAATGGAATATAGAATGTGGGAGGGAGAATTGTATGGAATAAGTCTAGGAAGGTAGGTTGGAGACAGATTCTAAAATAGTTTTAAATGTCAGACTAAAGAGGGTTTTTGTGTTGTTGTTTTTTTTTTAATCCTACTGTATAGGCAATAAAGACAATCTGGAGTCTTTTGAGGGGCAGCTATGGTTTGGTGCAGTGATGGACAAACTACCACCTGCCCCAATTCCTAATCAGACGAATACAATGAGTAGGATACAATACAATGAAACTTCAAAAGAGTTGCCTTAGAAACAGACTGACAGATGAGCATTTCCTTTCCTTTGGCCCCCTCTTTAAAAAGTTTGCCCATCACTGGTTTAGGGGATAGAGTCCTGGGGATGGAATCAGGAAGATGAGAATTCAAATCTGGCCCCAGACATTTATCAGTGGTGTGACTGAGCAACTCACTTAGTTCTGTTTGCCTCAGTTTCCTCATTTATAAAATAAGTTATAGAAGGAAATGGCAAATAACAACAGTATCTTTGCCAAGAAAACTCTAAATGAGGTTACAAAGAGTCGGAACTAAAATATCTCTGAATTATACCCGTGTTTTAAAGTAATCATGTTGGTAGCCATGTGAAAAGTAAATTGGAGAAAGATAATACAAAAGGCAGAGACATATGTTAGGAAACTACTGGGTCACCATGTTGGGAAGACTCCTTGTAGGAGTATTTATAAAAAAAAGATGCAGAGAATTACATAGGATTAGAAGGTGTGGATGGGGCGCAATCTGTGACACTGGAGAATTTCCATGAGAAAACATTTTTAAAGTGCTTACTATGTGCAAGGTTTTGGAGAGAGAAATAATAAAAGGCAGGACAGTCTCTGCTCTGAAGGAGCTTACATTCTAAAGGGAGAAGACAATTTGCAAAGGGAAGCTGCAAGAGGAGGTAAAGTGGGGAATGCCAGAAAGCCCTCAGCTTGAGGGAATGATGTTCATGGAGTCCAAACTAAGCAGAGGGAGGCTTTGGGAAGTTTATCACTCTGCTCTCTAGTTCTCCAATCAGAGGGGAGGCACAACTGAGGGTACTGATGAGGTATTGAGTATTAAAACTAAATCAATCCCCATGATGATGAAATTTCAGGTGATGAGCTTATCCTGGGGAAAGTATAATGTTCACGGATTCAAAACCAAGCAAAGTAGATGAAATTTCAAGACAGATGGAAAATTCTGAGTCCTCTCTAAAGGGAGCCTACAACAGAGATCAAAGCTTTCTCTAAGTGTTGAAAACGTGAATATGTTTATAAGCAGAAAAGAACAACACATTTAGAGAGAAATGGAAGATTTTTGTTGTTCAGTCGTGTCTGACTCTTCATGACCCCCTGGACCATGCTGTTCATGGAGTTTTCTTAGCAAAGATACTGGAATGGTTTGCCATTTCTTTTGCCAGTGGATTAAGGCAAACAGGGTTAAGTGACTTGCTCAGGATCACATAGCTAGTGCTGGAGGTCAAATTTGAACTCAGGTTTTCCTGTCTCCAAGTCTAGCACTCTAGCTACCTAGCAGCATCCTAACTGAAAACTAGGAGAAAAGAAATGAAGACTCAGTGAAGCAAGGATCAGAAGAATATAAATAAACATTACCCTTGGGAAGGAAGATCACCTTTTAGAGGCTGATGCAAAAGAGGAAAGGATCGATGAGGATACAGTAAGGGTTTAAGGTGTGGCAGGAGAGATCATAGTTGATATTTCAGAATGCTTTATTTAGGTTCTGCAAATTACGTTGTATACACTAACTCATTTGAGTCTCTATAGATATTACATATTCTATAGGCATTATGATCCTCATTTTATAGTTGAGGAAAATAAGCCTTAAAGAAGTTAGATAAGCTGAGAACTCATCAAAGATAGCTCTAATCTTCTCAATGAAGAAGGATTTGAAGCCATTTCAATCCAAAAGAATTTAATCAATTCCAGGTACTTGTTGGGGAAAAAGGGTTGATAATTTTAGTTTAGAAGATATGGACACTGTGATATGATGTGAATTAAAAGCCCTGCTGTTCATTGCTAAAGATCCAACCAAAGTTAAGTAGCTTGAATCTATAATGGACTCAGGAAGCAACAAATGTAAGGGAGATACACACAAAGAGTTCATGGATCCTAGGAAAGAAGAAGAAAAAGAACCCAAGGGTCTTCTTGGAATGGTGAACTATGAGTTCCAGATTATGAAACAACAGCCACAGCAATGGAGCAATGGAGATAGAACAAGGAGGGAGACCATGATGAATGCAAAAAAAACCAAAACAAAACAAAACAGACTGAGGAGTGAGAATGAAAACACCTGGAAAAGCAAGAGATTTTGATCAGAGAGAATTTCAGTTATAGGTCTTGAAGGGGAGCTGTTTTAGAGATGGCAATGTTTGAGTAGCTGAAATGGGGCAGATGTTTTCTGTGAACTCCCTGAGGGTAGAGACTTAAAAAAGTTGCCTCTCTATAACCCTAATTATTAGTGCTGTGCCTGGAATGTAATAAATATATTAATAAATGTCTGTTGAGTGGGCAGTTAGGTGGCTCAGTGAATGGAGAACCAGGCTTAGAGATGACAGGTCCTGGGTTCAAAACTGGTCTCTGACACTTCCTAGCTGAGTGACCCTGGGCAAGTCACTTAACTTCCATTGCCTAACCACTCCTCTGCCTTGGAACCAAAGCATGGTATTGATTATAAAATGAAAGGTGAGGGCATGAAAATAAATAAATAAATGTATGTTGGCTTACTGAGAATACAAGCTCTGGTATCCAAATTTATACAAGTGAATCAAAGACAGAAAGATTTTATGCCAAAATATCTTCTGGCTTTATGATGCTATAATTTATTTCCAAGGTTATCTAAGTAATTAATTAAAAGGAATGTGGATTAGAACCTTGATGCCTTGATATCCAATTCTTTGTTCTTTCCATGGTACTATACTATGTATCACATTGCTCCCTCCTATGTATGCTTATTTAAAATGAATATATTACTGCATAGTCACATTACTATTTTTAAGATGTAATATTCATGGTTTCTGAAATGATGATATTTAATCACATTTCTTAACAGGGCCTGAAGTGCCTACTTTGTGGTAGGCATTTCGTTTAGTACTAGAGAAGGAAAGGCAAAAATGCCAACATGCTTAAATTCACCCTATGGTCGACTGACAACTGCATTAGACTTAGAGATAGAAGATTGAAATTCAAATCACAGTTCAGCTATGAGCCTAGTAACTTCACTTTTCTGGTCTAGATTTCCTCATCTCCTAAATGGAGGGTTTGTCTGATTCTAGGGACTCTTCTACCTCTAAACCCCATGATGTTATAACCATACTTATTCATTATTTTGGTGAGGAAATATAAACTCTGAAGCAGAAGGCATACATTACCAGATGTCAGTGCATCCAACTGTATAGCTTGAAATAATCTGTACTTTATTCTTACACAAAATAACAACTATCACCAAAAAAGCCACCACAATGTATAACCCTAAATTACAGTAATAGGAACATTGTCATACATCTGTTGACACTTCATTTATATGACTTGGTTTGGAAATATTGTTGGTTCTCATAAATGAGGTTCATAGCTAACTAAAACCCAAACCATGTTGTTGCTTTTTTATTAGTAACCATTTTAATGGAAATATTTCTAAAATATTTTGCACAACTTCGTGCCTTAGCTTCTACTGAATATTAGCTTTTTTCTTGCTTGTTAGTCACCATCTTGACTTTATATACCCCCATTAGCTCGTATAAAGCCTTAGAAAAATCACATTACCTTGTTCAGCATCAATCTCTTCATCCATAAAATGAGGGACGAGGACTACATGATTTCTGTGCTTTCTTCTAGCACTTTGTACAATGTCTCTGATAACTGTGATACCTTTAAAGGCAATAAAATTGTGTAGGGCTGTTTGAGCCTTCCATTAAATGGCCCTAGAAGGCTATTTTTATGTTGTTCATTTATTGGTTTTTAGTTCTGGTAGGGGTCTATAGGTTTTCTGTCTGCCAACTAATAGTCTGTTGCTGTCAATGCCTGCAGCCCTGTAACAACCCTAATTTACTACTTTTAGATGGTTGCATAGACAGAGAAACAGGATAATACCGTGAAGAGTAAATAGCCTGATGTTTCAGAGGGTTTTAGGTTTTGCAAAACACTTTGCATACATTAACTCATTTGATTCTCTGTAGACATTATATATTCTATTGGTATTATGATCCCCATTTAACAGATAAGGAAAATGAGACTTAAAAAAATTATCCAAGCTCACCATGGATAACCCTGATCTTCTTAGTAAACAATATGAAACCTTTTCAATCCCAAAGAATTAATCAATTCCAATCACTAGTTGGGGAAATGGAACGGTAATTTTAGAAGGGTAGTTAAGTATGGGCACTGTGAAATGATGTGAATAAAAAGCCAAAAATCCAGCCAATGTTAAGTTGCTAAAAGAATCTAAGTGAAGTCTCCTCTGGTTATAAATGTATGTATTTCCATTAATAAGCTCTGTAATTTCTATTTTGGCTACTCAAACACCTCTTTTCATTTGCTTCAGGTCCTCAGTTTTATGTGAGATGATGAGATTATTGTGACTTTTGAATAGGTAAGGGGAATATAGAGTTGTTCAATCTAAACTAGGATTAATTTATTACATTAATTATTATATTATAGACCATAATATAATAGTACATATTAATAATTATTATCATGTAACAGGATCTCTTTAGCATAGTCCTCAGCATTATAAAACACAAATACAATAAAAAAAGAAGCAGTGTGTTACAGTGGATAAGAACTGGTCTTTAAATTAAGAATACTGGTGTCCAAGTTCTGCCTTGAAACCTTACTTTTGGTGAAGTCCTGGATAAATGAACCTGTGCTCTGCACAGTTTTCTATTACTTTCAGTAGACAAAATAAAAATCTACCACAGAAAATAATATACTTTTAGTTGTTAGGACATGGGGCATTAAAATTGATTTTGATAAATCACAGACAGAATTTGAAAAACAATTTTCATACATATCTGCATATAGATGTTTATATATGTATGTATATGGGGGTGAGCTTGTAAGTTTGACAATTGGCTATGCATAGCAAAAACTGTATACAGGACACAAATTTAATTGGTATCATTAACATTTTATTTATCACTTTTTTTTTTAAACCCTTACCTTCCGTCTTGGAGTCAATACTGTGTATTGTCTCCAAGGCAGAAGAGTGGTAAGGGTAGGCAATGGGGGTCAAGTGACTTGCCCAGGGTCACACAGCTGGGAAGTGTCTGAAGCCAGATTTGAACCTAGGACCTCCCATCTCTAGGCCTGACTCTCAATCCACTGAGCTACCCAGCTGCCCCCTATTTATCACTTTCTTAAGACTTATAATAAACAAAATCAATAAATCAAAACCTGATTTTGAAGTGTTTGCTGTTTTTGAAATTTGGGTTTGGGAAACAGTAAAGAGCTCACTCCAGCATACACCAGTATGTTTATGTAGAACATTTTATAGGAGATTCTCCTAATAGGTAAAGAGAATGATGATGTAATGCTGATGATTACACAATTGGGAGACGCTGATGAGAAAGCTCCAGAGAAAAGGGGCTTTTTTCCTTTTCTTCTTTAGAAGACATGCATGGCACCATATTGGCTTAGGGCTGACTATATATGGATATATGGAAAGAGACAGGCTTTGAAAACTACAGGTCTGAAAGGAAGGACAATTCCTAAATATGTCCCTGATTTCCAGCCTGCTTTCCTAAGAGACTTTTGGGGATTTCCCTTTGGGTGAAATCGGGGTTTCTTTGTCTCTTGATTTGAACTAAGATACCTCACTGCCAGGTGAAAACTTCATTCACTCAGTATTCCTACTCTATTCCAATCTATACACTGCTTCCAAATTCTGTTTAGTATTTGTTCAAATAAATGGGTTTATTTGTTATTCACTCTCTGTGCCAGTCTATTGTATAATTAGCACATGTGGAGAGAAGTCAATGTAGCAAGAGTAACCTAGAGGCTACCCTTCTCTGTTGCACTATAGTGATCAGGGAAGGTAGCAGCCTCGATGCTACGATGTCTCTAGACAAGCAACATGTATTATATTATATTTGGGGGTAGGTTGGGAACATATAAGTCTAATCTGATACTCTTGGAAGGCTAAAATAAGGAGGTTCTAAGTAGGTCGGTACTCAAAGGCTTGCATCCCCTCCCCTTCCAAGCTACTGTGCTGACTTTTCTCCTCAAGAGGAAGCCTATTATCTAACATCTATCGATGCCATCCCCATGCCCCCATTATGCCAGCTGTTATTTATTTATACATACCAAATAGATATACACATTATAGATAGATGGATGGATACTCAGCATTAAAGATTACAGGAAAGTAATAGCAAAAGCACTATATGATCACATATATGTAATATATATTGGGGAGGGGGAGAGAAGATTCAAAAGACTAGAATTCAAATCTTGACTCTACCTGTGCCCTTGAGCAACATTTCTTTGTCTCTTTCTTCACCTATAAAATGGCATAAATATGTTGAGGCCGAACCTGAAATTAGGATTAGACTGAAAATTTAACCTAGCTACAAAATGAGTGTCAGGCTCAAGAACTCCATATATAAATATTAACTAAGGGCTTCTTCCAGAAATTACCTTTTAGTTTAGGCACTATAATTTGAAGTGAAATAAATTTCCAAGTTTAAAACCTTACTCAATTAATAGATTTATTCCTTAAATGCTCGCATATAAACTGAGATTTGATAAATTTGTTATTTTAAATCCACTAAAGGAGCTCATTATAAGAAAGGACTGCTATGAAATGTTTGTGTAAAGTGAATGGCCTTCTATGGCATCAATGATTACCTCTAAATGGATCTGTTTTGTGAATTCTGTTTTAGTAAAGAGGGACGAAATTTTACAATGATAGTGTCCTGCAAAGCCAATGGATCATTATCTCCTCAACCTGGGACTTTTTCACTCTGGGATGAAAGGGCATGAACCAGAATTAAGAGAGAGAAGCAGGGAACATGGTGGAATATGGTTTAATCAGAGCTGCTGGATTAAAGCAGTATCTGTAATATTATTCAGTTTTGAAGAAATTTAAAACGTTTTTAAAGTAGAGCCGGATTCTTTGAGAGATCTGATTTCCTGATAAAGGTAAAATAGCTCATTTCACTGTGATGTAGTACAAAAAGCTCAAGGTTTTAAAGCTACCTTGAGGACCTAGAACGAAGTCCTACCTTTGACATATAATGGCTATGTGACTTTGAGTCAGTCACTAGAATTTTAATCATAGAAGAATTGCTGACCTGCACTGCTGGGGGCAAGATGGAAGAGAACAAGTTCCCTACACCAATGAGACCACGAAGCCTGTTGCTCTTTTCCCCACCCACACAAAAAATATTTATAATATTTGTACGATCTACTTGCCCCAATGTTGTTTTTTTAAGAACTCTAAAAAAATTAAAAATATAATTATGAAATATAATAAATATGATAATAAAATAGCTAACAGTTATACAGTGCTTTAAGGTTTGCCAAAAAATTCTTTGAAATATTATTCTCATAATAACCCTGAGAGACAGGCACCATTATCTCTATTTTACAAATGAGGAAACTGAGGCAAGGGAAGATTAAGTGATTTTTCTAGATCTTCTTTCATCCAGGTCATGCCTGGCTAAAGTGAAGCATCTTGCAGGGCACTGTCTGAGCTCAATTCTCTTTTGATGTTATTTCACTTGGCTATCTCATCAATTCCCATGGATTCAAATACCATTTCTATGCTAATGACTTCTCAACTCTATACTTTTTCAAACTCCAAATTTATACCTCTAACTACACATTAAACGCCTCCACCTTAGATGTCCTCTAGACAGTTCAATATGTCCAAAACTGAACTCATTATCTCTCTCTTCCAAATCTTAAGGGCATTACCATTCCACCAGCTTACCACCCAGATGTCATCCTCAACTCCTTATTCTCTCTCATCCTCTATATCCAAGTTGTTGCCAAGTCGCATCCATTAAAAAAATTTATTGAGTTTTCCCATGGTATAATTTTCAATGATCATTTTTTGACATTTTGTGGTCCATGTTCTCTCCTTCCCTCCTAACCCTTCCCCTTGCCCAAGATGGCAGGCATTATGATATAGGCTGTATATAAACTCCCATCCATTTTCCCCTTGCAAAGTTCTGATATATGTCCTCTTCTCTCTTACTTCTACCATCTTGGTAGAGGCTCTCAGCATCTCCTACCTGGACTACTGGAATAGACTGCTAAGTTGGTTGGCACGTCTCTCTGCCACAAGTCTCTTCTCACTCCAGTCTATCCTCCACTAAGCTGTCAAATTAATCTTCCTTAAAATGCAGATCTGATTCTGTTGGTCGGTCTGTCTGTCTGTCTGTCTCTGTCTGTCTGTCTGTCTGTCTGTCTCTCTCTCTCTCTCTCTTTCTCTCTCTCTCTCTCTCTCTCTCACACACACACACACACACACACACACACACACACACAAAATTCAATAAATTCCAGTAGCTTACTATCATCTCTAGAATCAAATATAAAATCTTCCATTTGGCATTCTAAGTCCTTTTCAACCTGGCCCCTCCTACCCTTCCAGTTTTCTTACCTCTTCCTCTGACAGCCATCATCAATACACATACACACATAGTCTATGCTCCAGTGGCAGTAGCCCCCTTATTGTTCCTCACACAAGATACTCCATCTCCAAAACCTCAGCTATCTATTATGCCTGGAAAACTCTCCCTCCTCATCTCCACATCCTAGATTTCCTGGCTTTCTTTAAGACTTAGCTAACATTCAACCTTCTTTAAGAAGCCTTTCCTGAATCTCCTTTAACTCTAGGGCCTTCTCTAGTGAGCATCTCAAATTTATCTAGTATAGACTTGGCATATATTTGTTTTCATATTGTCTCCCCAGTCTAAGAGTCTATAACATTCTCAAGAACATAACTGGTCATTCCCCTTTGCTTGTATCCCTAGTGCTTAGTCCACCATCTGGTATTTAGTAGGTGTCTAATAAATGCTTATGGATTGATCTGCTAAGGCAACAAGTATCTCTGACTAGACTGGAAGGATTTGTTCAGGGAGGCAGCAGGAATAAAGGCATCACCAATATTTGTGGTCAAAAAGACAAAAATCGATAATATATCAAATACGGTTACAAAAATTTGGATTTCTCGCAAGCCTAAGGACACTATTAAAAAAAGAAGATGAAGTAAAGCACACGTCGAATAGTTTCAAAACATTGTTTCTTTAACTGAAGTAATTTGCTCAGTTTTAACTATGAGAGTGTTCTATTCATTTATTAACTAGTTTCACAGAGCAAGGAGTATTTTATCTTGTTTTTTGATGTCCTGTAGATAATTGTTTGAGAGGGCGTTGCTGTGGAATCCTTTCACTCTACTGCCCACTGTTCTAAGAGGATGAACAATGGGCTTTCTTCAGTGGCACCATTTTTATATATCTTTCAGAAGAGCAATTTCCCCCTATTTTACCATAATTATGTCACTACTTCTGAGCTGTGTAGTTATAATTGTTATAAACAGGGAAAAAATGTACCACATTCAGCATCTACTGTTAAGCATATTGCAATTATAATTCAGTGTAAGCGGAAAGACCAAATTCTTACATTTGTAATGCAGACAATGTTGGTTGACACTCAGTATTTTACACACATGGGTGCATACTAAAAACTAACCTAAGACTTTTGGGACACCCTGAACATACACAAATGCACAATACTCATTTAGAACAGTGGCATCTACCAGTGGGGATTTAATCTCAGTAAGGATTTATTTAATGTCTGCTAAGTGAAGGTAATACCCATACACACTAGTTGTGAGGATAAAATGAGATGTCTGCAAAGTGCCTTAAAAATCTTAAAGTGATATATCAAATATTAGCTGTTATTTTTGCTGGGTTTTGTTTGTTTTCCCAGACTTGTGTGTGATTTCCCTGTCAAAGAAATCTCCCATTACCAATGCAGGCCAACAGCTACTCTGGAATTCTGAATTTTAGAGATTTTTCTGAGTGACACAAAATCATTAAGTGATTTGCCTCAGATGAACAATCCATGGCCGACCTTGAAGCCTAATCTGACTCAACTAGGAGATTGGCTCAATATCTACTCTACCAGGCTGTCTTTCATTGTTACCATCTCAAATTATTCCTATAAATCAACCAAATGCAAAAACCTAAGTGGACACCTACCTTATATAGGGCCGATAAGTTAAAATAACAAGCTGTATACCCTATACTCCCAGATTCCACGAACTACCTTATTTTTTATTTAATTTTACTGAGTGCTGTTTGAAGTCTTGGCTCTGCAATTTCTGTTCCATTATAATTGGGAGTTGTGAAGTTATGTCTCATTGGGATTCTTCTAACTTTACTATCTTCCAAACAGTGAGCACCCAGAGACCAGGACCCTGAAGACCAAGGACCCAGAACGGAAACCAAGTTTCCTGAAGAGGAATGAGGTCACTAGTTTACCATTATTTCCACTAGGCCAGATTATTTTTATAGACAGTTGCATAGTAACCTGGGATGGAGTTTGCTTAAGGGATTTTATTAATCCTAAGTAATTTTCTCTAAAAATTAAGTACAGATAATTCATTTGAAGTAAACAATGTAATTTTTACAGCCACTTATGGCTATAAACTGGCCTCTAATGGCCATTTTCCCTCATATACACATTTCTTTTTATTAGAAAAAGGGTCAATAAAATAATAATTTAGAAGAAGAAAAAAATCTGTGAACTATGGATTATTATGCTTTCTTTAGCAGGCAAAATGTTATTAACTTTTTTTCTCCCCATAAATGGATTATGCTTGATTTAAAAGGTCTACAATTTATCATTTAAAATTCTAAAAGGTTATGCCTTCAAAATGATTAGACAAATTATTTTCCAAAATTATACTGCAAACACATTTGTAAAGCATTGAGATCCATGGGGTAGAAGGGTGAGAATGTTGGATTTTTAGTCAAAAGAAGAAGAATTCAAATCCAAGCATCTCACACTGACTTCAGGCAAGTCAAACATTTCAGGGATCCATTTTCTTCAGGCTGTCAAAAGATAAGGAAAGCTGATGATTGAAACATTTCAATTGGGACTAGGCAAGGAAAGAAGAAAGCCCAAGAGCCTCCATGAAAAAGCCAGGCTTTCCTTGACTTCTAAGGGTTTCACTGGGCTCCAGGAATTTTTTTATACTTTTCTAGGAACAAGTTCTAAGGATTTCAAGGGTGGCCCATTGTTAAGTCTTCAGTGTGACCATTTACATCTCAGAAATCAACAATTTCTACATATCAGACCTTGATTTATTCTTTTGTTGATTGTCTAGATTTAAGAAAGGATTAAAAATGTAGATTAAACTTAACAATATGTATTCCATTCCTCCCCACACACCCCCAACATGCTATATATATAAATATACTGCTTGACTTTAGTAGAAGACTAAAGGAACGAAGTCATCACCAGTGGAGGTCTGGTGACTGTAGGTCAATAACAACAACAACAACAACAACAACAACGACGACGACGACAACAACAACAACAACAACAACAACAACGACGACGACAACAACAACAACAACAGAGCTGGAAGGGTAATGTAGAGGGCCAGGGTATGCGTTAAAGGATGGAAACAGAATGCTTCCTCTCTAGCTACTCATCCTGACCAGGAATGGCCAGTTTCTCTGTTTTCCCAGAAAGGACAAATTTCAACCACCTGGCTGAAAGAACATTCAACTTGAAGTCAGGAAAACTGGGTTCTAGTACCTGTTATGACATTAATATTGTTTTCTTTTGTGAAATAGGAGAAGGTAGAATATGGCAGCCTCTAAGGCACCTTTCACCTTTGACAAGTTATGAGTCAATGAGTTTAGGCTCAGTTTGATCCTATCTAATTGCAAACTTGGAAAATGTTTTTGAAATGATCTGACAGTACAAAGTTAAGGATAAAATAACAGCAGAATCATAGATTTAAGGCTGGAAAAGATCTTACAGGCCATCTAGTTCAACTCCCTCATTTTACAGAAATAGATGCTCAGGGAAGTTTGGTGACTTGCTCACAGCGTCCTAAATCTCAGATTCTCTGACTTTCCACCACACCACCCTTTGAACATATCCTCTTGGACACCAAAATTAAACAGTTGAGAATATACCTTTGTAAAAATTCACCCCCATACCTGCTCAGAACTTTGAACTGAGAGCAAAGACTGATTATTAAAAAAAAAACCCTTAAACTCAGCAGAACTCAATCAAAAGAACCTTAAATTGAGCAAGGGGTGAACTTTTAAACCTCGGAACTGAATGAGTTTTATTTCTGTTTTTAAAAGACTATATCTTACTGTATTTTGCTAATTAGTTTGTAAATTAATCTTGCTTATTTCGATGATTTTCCTGTTGCACTGAATCATTTTAAGTTAATGTAGTTTGTGGCTGCTAGATTAATTCTGTTATGATTTTATTGTAACTCCCAAATAATGAGAAAAATCTATTATAACTGGTAAGAGGTTTTAACCAGCTTGTTGATCTGATACTACTGGATTTATAGAGCACATGTCTTTTAAAATTTATTCTGTCTTGGTAATTGTAAAGAAACTTGGAAGTTTCCATGCTTTGAGAATTACCTTGTAATTTTACAAGAGGTCTTACTTTAAATCCTTAAGAATTGTTGTCTTAAAGGATAAAGCTTTTATATATTTTATTATAAGAGAAATTATTGCCTTAAATGGGTAGAAGCATTTCCTACCCAGGATTTTTTTAAAACAGGAAGCCAAGGAGCTCCTGTATATTCTTATCTGAGGATGATTATACCAGAAGGTTTCTTTTTTAAATATCAGATTTTGCTATGGAAACAATAACAGAGTTTGTTGAGAAACTCTTAGCCAAGATTTAAAAGTTATAATAAGTATATGATTTTTAAACATCATTGTTTATTGTTTTAAAATGTGCTATTGGAAATAATGGTACTCTATTTGAATGTGCATTGTGAATCTGCTATTTGTAAGATCCATTTATACTCACAGAATGAAAATCTCATTTTTGGGTAACATAACCCTTCTAGTTCTAAGCTATATTTGATTTTTAAAACATTTTTTTAATCAGAGCAATTGATTTTTCCTTTTTTCTCATCTTGTACTGGAAGTACATATATAATCATTATTTATCCTTTTTTTTTGATTCTACAGCAAAATGAGCTCAATGCAAATACCTGAGCCTGAAGACCCTTGAGACTATGGGATTGTGATTTAATGCCTCTCTGATTCCAGGAGAAGTGCCGAGCCACATGGTCAGAGACTTGACTAAAAGATATGCATGGATTGCAGAGTTCTATGCCAATACTTTAGGGCTTGGAAATTGGGGTTTGAGTCCTGGAGTCCCAGTCTTTTCTAAAACTTTAGAGGACGAGGGTCCCCTCGACTTAGATTCCTAGAAAGCACCTAAGATTGGTTATTTATTTGGCTCAGTTCCCTGAAAAGCTGATGATGTCAGATCAGAGAGAGACATTTTCCTTAAGTCCTGGCCCTGAATGGGTAATTGCAATCTGCTGAATTCACTTTAATTAGACCTTCATTCAAAGGTCTAAGTTTATTTTCCCCAGATTTTTTGCACATTTTACATTTCATTCACAAGTTAATTTTTCTTCTTTTTTCTTGAATTTTATTCTTTGTATTTTGCCAATTTCATACAACCCCCAGGACTCAGCCACTCATCCTTAGCTGACCTGAGGTACCCTTTTTAAGGAAAGAAAGGTGTGTTTAAAATTTACCTCAGGGGGATATCTGTTAAGTTTTTTAAAATTCGATAATGTCAAAATATATGTATATTTAACTCTTTTAGGAGTAATTTCAGGGGGAATTGTATAAATCTTAGAAGAAAATGTATGTTTTGTAATCTATAATGTAAAGTTTAAATTCTTTTGAGAATAATTTCAGGATAAGGATCTTGCCATCTCCCCAGAATCCAGACGACAAACCTGTTTGGTGAAGATACCATGAAGATGTCTGAAAAGCCTTCACTGTACCATGAAGACCAAATTTTGAACTTTGGGGTGCAGTTGATTGAACTATGGGGATTTGAAATTGAGTTGTATATATTGTTTTAATTGTACACTGTTATACCAATAGGGGACTGCCCCCAAATTGGTTTTTTGTCAATGTGGCTAATTCCACCCATTCGTTCATCTATTTCTTTTATCCCCCAAATTCCTAAATTTTAGAAGTTGTCTATTTTTACAGGTCCAGCAAAGAAAAAGGGCTAACCTTTTTTTTGCTGGCCCTCAGGGGGAATTGTAAAAGTGAAATTTGGGAGATGCCATCTAAAAGTATATATATATATATATATATATATTTTTTCCCCCTATGGACACGTGGGAACTATCAAACTACATTTCCCGTGGTCCAACGGGTTTCCATTTCCTGTTCTTTGGGCGTGGGGACGCCTATGTCACCACGCAGAGGACAGTTTAAATCTCTGGGGTGAGGAGGAACTCCTTTTTAGCTACCACTTCTTGGCTAGCAGATTTCAGGAAGAGACGGGAGGTAACAATAATGGCTGGGGAGGCAGTTTTAAATTCTTACAAGCACGTGGTCTAATGACTTTATCTATCAGCATGGCTTTAATAAAAATACTAATTTCTATATTTATATCAGCCTTTATTATTTTTTATCTTAATACTTTGAATGTTATAAAAAAACAAAAACCTATCTATTTAATGATTTTCATAGCAGCTTTATTTGTAATAAAAAAACAAACTAGAAATTAACTGAATGTGCAATGTTATGGATAAAAAGGGGGGTACACTATAGTTGGGGGGTGTGATCTCCTTCCCTTGCTGAGTGACAGAGGGGTAAAGGTGATTGAGGTAATAGGAGAGGAATGAAAAGGATGGCTGGGTTTGGGGAGGAATGGACAAGGCGGTATTAGGATGGTAAGGGTACAGGGTAAGGTGTTCAGGAGAGGTAGCTAACATAGACCAGACACCCAGGCTAGAGACAGAGGATACTGGGGTAATAGGTTGAAGCCTTCCAGGCAGGAAAGGTACTTTTACAGATACAAGGAATAGGGCCAGACAGAAGTGGTTTAAATCTGACTTGAGGGCTTTCTTGTCAGTTTCTCAAGCCCTCAAAGGAGGAATCACAAGGCTCCTCCCTGTCAGTGAAACTGAAGGGATCCAGGAGGAAGTGTTGGGCAACTACTTCCTCCCAAGATGGATGCCTCTAGTTTCCCTCAGGAAATAAAGAGAATTATTCCTTCCCCTCACCCTTGCCTAATTCTTCAACACAAAGATTCTCCAGGGGGTTTGATTAGGTAACAAGGGTTTATTAATGTCCCAGGGATGGTCTGGAAGGAGAGAGGAGTTTGGGGTTTCTGACAGCTGCTAGGGAGAAACTCAAGATGGGGAGGGTCTCAGGAATGGGTTAGACAGAGAGAGAACCTGCTCTCTCAGCCTGGGAAGATTTGGCTGCTTTTTAAGGTAGAAGGTATACTAAGGGGATAGTTTGAATTCAAGGATGTCCTACTTGCCTATTGGGGAAAACTAAACCCACAAAGTCTTTTCACTAAAAATCCAAAAACCTCCCTGCCTCCCAGAGCCCAGGGAAAACAGGCAGGGAAATAGGGAAATAATATGGAGAAGATCAGAGAGAGGTCCAGAGAAATTAGTTAGGTACAAATTATCCAAAGACAAGGCACAGGCCAAAGCAAACTGAAAGCCAAATAGAGCTCTGGTTGATCCTTCCACTCTGCTCAAGCGTCAGGGACCAACTGAACTCTCTCAGAATTCTAAGGCTTCTAACTGCCAGAAATTTTCAGTTGGCCCTCTGCAAGAGCAAAAAACCCCTCTTGCAACTTTTGCATTACAGTAATAATAAGGGAATAGTTAAATAAATCATCAAGTATTGTTGTAATAAAATAGCATAAAACTAACAAATATTAGGAACATAGAGAAATCTGGAAAGACCTTTATAAACAACACAAAGCAATCATTTACCTAATCTATAGCAGAACAGGGAGTTTTCCACACCAAGGCTTCCCAAATATTTTAAAAACCAGTACATTCTTCAATATACATAATAATCTGACATTTTGAGACTCCTTGACTTATTTTTTCCTTAATCAGTAAGACATGGTTTCACTAAATACTACTATTTTTTATTTCACTTTGCTTTTCTAAAACTGCACTGTTTACTTTCAGAGTTGAACAAAGGAATTAGGGAAATTCAAGACCTTAACTTTGCTGATGTAACATTTTTTCCAGATTTCTTTGATTTTTTTTAAACCCTTACTTTCCATCTTAGAATCGACACTGTATATTGGTTTCATCTTTCCTTGCTTTCCATCTTAGAATCAAAACCATGTATTGATTCTAAGGCAGAGGAATAGGAGTGGTTTAATTGACTTGCCCAGGGTCACCAGCTAGAAGTGTCTAAGATTAGATTTGAAACCAGCACCTCCCTTCTCTAGGAGTGTCTTTCAATCTACCTGGCTTTCCCCCAGACTACTTTAATTTCAAATCATACCTTTTAGAGCTAAAAGGACCTCGGAAATCAGTAAGTCCAGTCTCCTTATTTTACCTATAGAGACCAAGTCACATCATACTGACAAAGCTGGCATGTATGAACCCATTTCCAAATCTAGCATTTTTTCCAGCAAGCAACAATGTTGTAATTGTAGTCCTTTTGATTTTGAATTTGCAAAGAATACCATAAAAATAATTTAAAAAATGAAATAAAAACACTGTTATATAGGTCAAATATTTGCAAGAATTATGGAGGGAGCAACATCTTTAATTCATCTTTTTAGATACCATTCTAAAAAGATTCTTGCAAAAGGAAATGAATACATATTCTTTATCTAGAATAATTTATCTCAGCTAAATACAATATCAGTTAAAAAGTTGATTTAGGATTTATAGGATTTTCAAACTGGTCCAGCTCCAAAATGACTAAGTGTTAAGAGCTCCACCTGAATGGCTGCCTGCCCTTTACAAGGAAGAACTTTAAGCACCATTTAAATTCATTTTCATCCATTAGAGAGTCAAGAAAGAAAAGGAACAATCAAAAATTAAGAGGAACAACTTTATATCTATTTTAACATGGCATATAGGAAATACTGATTAAAATAAAAGGCATTATTTAGACAGGTGTTGACACAGATTCAATATTCATTTTAAAAAATTGTTTGCAGTAGGATAAACAGCTATGAAATTATGGATAGATCTTATATCCAGGTCATTTAACCACAAATCTTGGCCTCTATTTGACACTCTCCTTGTAGGTGCTGATGGCTAATCAACTGCCATGCCATTTTTTAATGTTATAGCTCAAGAGCTCTGAAAGGTATGCTTTCTACTACACTAATTAATTATTATCAATGAGTCAGCATAACATGGATCTCTCAGAGAGGGTAATACAGTTAGCATAGTTTCTATTAATCTTACTCCAAAAGTTTATGACAACATCCCATATGTACACATAGAATCAAAGAGGAAATGATCTCATAATTAGAACTCACATGAAAAAAAGAGATAATTCATAGCTCTTGGAACTCCTTTTTGGGGAGTTCTCAAGAAGTTCTTTTTAGGTCTACTGTAACTTTTCTACTGGATTCTTTGTGGAATTTTGAATGTTTTCCCCACTGGGTTCAGTCTATTTTGGCTTATGATGGACTCAGCTATTCAGAAACTAGGAAGCTGATGGGAAAATGTAAAGTAAAAAAATGTCTGAATTTCTAATGTTTATAAAGTGCTGCTCTGGTCTTAGCCCAAGATCAAGGCGCTTTCCTCTCTAATTCTTTTTCAAGGTTGGTTTTCTCTCCTTCCTATTGGTAGATACGCAAATCTTTTGGGTACTGATTTCCTGCCACAACTAGGAAGATGTTCAGATCATGTTTACATGTAGTGAACAACTGTGTTCTCAGCATCTTGTTAGTCATTTAAATCAGGCAAGTACTGGTAAATGTTTAACACTCAGCTCTTTTTTCTCTTCATTAAAAATGTGCATACAATCCAATTTTAAGTTTAGTCTGCATTAACATTTTCTTCATCACTTTCTTTTTTTTAACTCTTACTGACTCTCTTAGAATTGCTACTTAAGTACTGATTCCAAAGTAGAAAAACAGTAAGGGATAGACAACAGCTCAAAAGTGCCTGAAGCCAGATTTGACCCAGGACTTTCTGCTGGCTCTCTAACCACAGAGTTACCTAAAGCCTCTTCTATGTCACTTTTAAGCTTTAGCAATCAATAAAGCAATAAATCAAGCCATCATTGGAAGCATTTTCTAAACTCTGAGGGATAAATGTTCCAATTAAAATTTAAAGATCAGTTCTACTGAGTCAGTTAGAGCTGGCTCTAGTGTACTCCAGGGGTAATTGCCTACTTTGACCCCTATAACATAGATAAACAGAGTTTGCTATTGTTTAAAACCAAATAAGACACAAATAAGAAAGTAAATAAACAAAACATAAATATCCCCAATATTTCTAAATCTATAGCACTTTAAAATTCAAGAACATTTAGCTTCATGAAGGTGGATCATATTAATTTTGAGAATAATGAAAATTATTTGTGATAATGAAAATGCTAGTTTGAATTTTCAAACATATCGACTTTTGTTTGATTAATGATTCTGAGATATGAAAGTTCAGTATTGACTTGACACTTTTTTCAAATTACTGTGAAGAAACAAGAAGCTATTTTAATGCTTTCATTTAAGCACTTTGTATTTTGCCTTTGTACACATTCAATGTATGCATTTATGCCACATACAGGCACATACACAAATAATTTCTCTTCTGGTGGGGATCCTATTTTATCTTTGGGATTGTTACTGTCAGTCATTGTTGAAGAATTTTGTGATTACTCTTTAATGACTATTCTGAAGATTTCTTTTCCTTTTCTTCCTTTGGTTACCCTTAAGTCAATTGCTTCTTCAATTTTTTTTTTGGTGAAAAAACTGTGTGTGGAATTTGTTCCGATGACTTTTCTATTACAAAGTGAAATATCCAAAACCAAAAAAAAAAAACAAAAAAAACTTCTGCACCAATAAAATGCTACATTATATTCAGAGTTATGTAACACTTCCTTCTGTCCTGTTTAGGTTGCAAATTTTATATTGAAAAAAATCTGTTGTGCTCTTAAATACAGAAGTATTCAGATACCATGGAGAAGTTAGGAATTTGTCATATCACTATCTAGGAGTTTCTGAGAATAACTGGACTCCCCTATATACACTAGGTAACCATGGAAAAGTAGTATTTTTTTTTAAATTTGATCACTTGACATTAATAAGCTTAAGCAATGAAACCTTGATCCATTTGTATAAGTGCTGCAAAAACATTTTTAAATGTATTTGAATCTTTGCTTTATAATAATAGTTTATGTCTACATAGTAATTTCCTTTTTACAAAATGGTTTTGCTTACATTGTCACATTTTATACTTTAAATGTTTTGTTCACAATCCCAAAGGATCAGGGGTCCTTCCTGGATGAGAATTAGAGATCAGATCAAGAGAGCAGTGTCCACATTCCTCCCTTGATCACACCACCTGAGAAGCACTAAAGTTCCAAATGCTCAGAACTAGCTCTGAAAACAGCAGGGTGAAAAAGCATTAAACTTAAGAGAGAGCCCCTCTGCTGGCCATATACCAATGCCAGGAACATAGTCCAATATTAACAAAAAGTTTCAAATCAAGAAAAAGTATAGGAAATGAACAAATAACAAAAAAAGAACCTCACCATAAAAACTACTATGGTGACAGGGAAGCTCAGGACTCAAACTCAAAAGACATTGAAGTCAAAACAAGTATAAGAAAAGCCTTAAAGAAAATGTATACCAGATAAGGTCAAAATGAATAAAACAATCATTTTAGACATAAAGAAGGATATCTTAAGTAAGTCAGAGGAGCATGGAAAAATGTATCTGTCAGTCTATGGATAAGTGAAGAATTCACAACCAAACAAGAGATAGAAGAGATTATAGGAAGTAAAATGGATAATTCTGATTATAGTACATTAAAAAACTTTTGTACAAAACTAAGGAAGCCAAAATTAAAAGGAAAACAGGAAATGTTGGGGAAACTTTTGTATCAAGTTGTTCTGATAAAACCCTCATTTCTCAATTATATAGAAAACTAAGCCAACTTATAAAAATTAAAAAAAATTTCTCAATTGAAAAATGGTTAAAATAAAAAATGATATAAACAGGCAATTTTCAGACAAAGAAATTAAGTTTACTAATAATCACATGAAAAAGTGCTCTTAATCATTACTGATTAAAGCAATGCAAATTAAAACAACTATGGAACACCATTTCACACCTATCAGATTAACTGATATAACAAAGGTAAATGGCAAAAGCTAGAGAGGATGTGGAAAAACTGGGACACAAATGCAATGTTGGTTAAATTAGGAACTAAGAGAAGAATTTGGAACTATGCCCAAATGACTAAAAATGTGCATATCACTTGACCTAACAATACCACTACTAGGTCTACATTGCAAAGAGAACAAAGAAAAAGGGAAAGGAACCATTTTTACAAAAATATTAAAAGTAACTTTTTTGTGATGGCAAAGAATTATAAATTAAGGGGACAACCATCAATTGAAGGATGGCTGAACAAGTTGTGGTAAAGGACTGGGATGAATACTATTGTGCTGTAAGAAATGATGAACAGGATAGTTTCAAAGAAACCTGGGAAAATTTATATGAACTCATGCAAAGTGAGCAAAAGTAAAAGAACAGTATGCAGAGTGACAACAATTTTGTAAGAATAATCAACTGTAAAAGATTTAGCTCTGATCTTGATACTCTGATCAAGACAGTGATTCAAAACAATTCCAAAGGAATCATGAAAACTCCAGAGAGAAAACTGGTGAACTCTGAATGCAGACTGAAGTTTTAAAAAATCTTTTCTTTTGTGTTTTTTTGGTGATGTGGCTAATATGACAATGTTTTGTATGACTACAAATGAATAAATTGAAGCCTAGGGAGGTTAGAGACTTGTTCAAGGTTGCTGAACTAAGTGACTAGGTCAAAGCAAGGATCTTTGGACTCCTATTTTAATGTTCTTTACATTCTATTGACTTGCTAAAATTCTACCAAAGTGGCAGAGTTCAAGCTATAAATAACTTCTTATCTTTATGGGAAAGCTACTGGTTGGGGGGTGAGGGGGGAGAAGGGGAAGGAATGAGGGAAGAAGAGCTCTGTTTTCACTATTTATGATGGGCTTAAGTGAGAAATTTAAGGTTTCATTACAACCTTAAATTAAGAAAAGTTGTATTAATTGGTAAATGTTCTTCCAGGAGGCTGCTGATCAGTGTTTAAAGTGAGACAACTAGGAAGTGGGAGTGTTTCTCTAAAGGCACAGATGGTTAATTGGCCAGTCTGCTTGAAGTATAAAGAGGCATATGACTTAATCCTTCCCCAATTTAAAGCATTATTCCTGCTCAGTTGGTGGTTGTGTGGTCCTGTGAAATGAACATTGTACTCAGTCTTGGGAGACTTGTGGTCTTGCCCAGCACTGAGATTAATTAAATGTAGCCTTTGGCAAATCAATGGACCTCAATATCCTTTAACATTAAAACAAATGGTTTGTACTGGTTGATTACTAAAAGTCTCTTCCTAATCAAATATTACATAATTCCATGAAACACGTCAAGATTCTAAGTCTATAGTGAAGAACCCTCCAGAACAAAAATTGTATCTGTCTGCTACCTTATTTTTAATCCCTGGAAAGATATCAAATATAACTTACTCTGATGATCACAAACCAAGGAAACAGTAAAGGTGACAAAATTAGTTCAGCCTGATTAATGTGCACAGCTCAGAAATGGCTCATTTCTCTTCCGTTTTGGCTCCATCTCTTTCCTCCTGCAGCATTCTTTCTTTCTCTTCTTTCTTCTCCTTCATGTTTCTATGTCTAATTCTTTTCCTGCACTTCTCTTTTCCTCATCTGCCCCTTCCCTTCTTTCCTCTTTTAACTGACCATAAAAAGGAAAAATCCTATCCCCATATTTTGGTAATTTGTTATATTAACTGAATAAGGTTTTAAGTCTTGTGTTCTTCTTACTTAAAAAAGTGAAGTTAAACATTCTATGTTTCTCTATCTCTTTTTAAAACAGGTGTCTCATTAAATTGTCATTTCTTTGTACATAGTTCTTGAATTGATGTTGTCTCCACTTGGGGAAGGGACTCTAAACAGAAGAATGTTCCCTCAGACTGAAATATCCAAGAAGGTCACTGGGGTTAGGCCATAGCTGTATTCAAACCTGCATGTCTACCAAAAATCACAAGCTGCCCGAACTCACTCCATAGTCAGTTATATAATATGAACCAAAGAAGAGAATTTTGCTGAGCTGATGCAAATATAAATAGCCAACTCAACAATTTTCACTTTTAGAACAGTAAAAAGACAATTATTGCCAGAGGGCAAGAAAAATTAAGGTTTCTTTCTAGGTAGATGACTGTTGCTCTCTCTCTTTCCTTTTTCCCTAGAGAAAACACCCTTCATTCTGTTTTCACTTTTTAAAAGAGGTAGGTACATTTATTATTACCGATTACAGCATTGTATTCTGCATACTCAGTTGTTTTTTGCTCTAGGCTAAAAGAAAAAGACAGTAGACATAAAGGAGAATGAAGAGTGTGAAATACTAAGATATATCTCTCAATCAGGAACGGAGACAAACTGAATCCAGAAAATGAGAAACATAATTCCATCTCTTTTGACAAGTTTCATTTCAAGCTATAAATGTTTGGCTTTGTTTTTTTTTTTTTTTTACTTAAAGTCCAAATGCCAGCTGGGAATTAGAGTCAGTAAGATAACTCCAGGCCTCTCCTTACAAGATCTAATCTAATGTATTAGAACACACACAGAGCTTTCTGTCCAAAGTGAGCAATCTCATAGCATCTGTCAGACTAGAAACTAGCTAAATGTGACAAAAGTCCCTAGATTCAAAACAGTTAGGAGGAAAGGAGGGGGAAAAGAGTGGGTGGAGGTTCTCTTTATTAAACTGAAAATAGTTTTTCTGAAGACATTTTCACTTAAAACCAGCTGTAGATCTCTTTAAAGTAATGTAGAGAAGGATGAATGGTACAGAGTACATGATGCTCCTACACAAAGACTCATAAAATTCAATGGAAACTGAAATAACTAGCGAAAAGATTTTATTCAGACATCAAGAGTGGCAAAGAAGAAAAAGGTCCTAATAAAATACCACCAGTAGTGCAGGTGACCTTACTGTCATCTATCTTCACACCCCCTGCTGAATACTCAAATATTCATACGAACTTTTTCTGAAAATCAATTAAATACTCCAGACATAGGGGATATTCATACATACACACACATATGTTTACATATATATGATATTACTTGTTTAACACAAAAATCTGATTTTTCTTTTAACAGAATGTCCAAAATATTAAAAGTTCCAACATTTGGGAAATCTGTGATTATGTCTACTTATAGTGGCCAAAAAAGTTGTTCTCTGAGACCATCAGGTTCTACCTCTGAGCCATATTAGCTGTATCACCCTGCTCAAGTCATTTAACCTCATTATATCCTAATCACCTCTCAAAGGCTATAAATTACAAAGTATGTGCCAATAGACATTGATAGAGGACGCTGCCTCATCAATAACACCCTAAAGCAATGAAGTCAAAGAATGGCCCAAAATAATCTATTGTGGTATTACAATTGTCCTCCTTTATACATAGAGGTGTGTATGTGTGTATTCTTTACTCTTTTATTGGATAACAGTTGAAAAAAATTCTCTCTAGTGTTTGAAAAGCTGTAGTGGTAGAAAACCAAGGGAGGTAAATGGATAGAAGTTAGGAGAAATATTTTAAAACAATTCTACAGTGGTGAGGGACCTTCAAGATCCTTCAGTCCAACCCTTTGATTTTTAAAATAAGAAAACTGAGGCCTCAAGAATTTAAATGACTTTGCCAAATTGGAGCTAGGACCCAGGGAGCCTGGCTGTCAGTCTGATGTTCCTTCCACTCCATCAAGCTTGCCCTTGGCCTGAATACAGAGAGGTCCCATTAGCAGAAGGAAAAATGTTATTCTCAGGTTGAGAAACTCTTAAAACAAACAAAACTTTCTTTTTTCTAATGAAATTTTTGATTTATAGAACATTTTGCTCTAGTCTGCTCAGAGCACTTTACTGACATTGCTTAATTAATCTTCATAATCGCCCTAGGAGGCAATTAGATTCCAAAGTGAATTAACCAAGGTTAATAGGAAAAAGAACCCTCTGAAGTCCACAAGTGACAGATGTAATTTGCCTATAATCATTCAGGAAATCAAGGTGATAGGTAGAGTAGACCTCATTCAATGTACACAATGGGACAGTCATTTTTATTGCTAAAATGTGTGTTTGCTTAAGCAATTTCTCTCCTTCCTTGCCCCCCACCACCGCTTAATATTTCTCAATTAAAAATGCAAAAGTGACACACTGAACACTATATATGTAACACCTGGGTCATCCTTTCCCTGGCATGTAGGACCCCTGAGAAAGTTGCTACAGGTATAAGCTTCAGTTGTTTTAGTAAAGGAGAGAGGTCACTTCCATCAGGGAAAAATCCTCAACAACCTTTTCTTTGACAACTAATATACAGAGTTTTTGCCCTAGAGTCAGAAGACTTGAGTCCAAGTCTCACCTCAGGCACTTACTACCTATGTAATCCTGAGCAAGTCACTTAACCTTTGATTGTCTCAGTTTCTTCATTTATAAAATAAAGACAATAATAGCACTGAGGGGTACAGCTAAGATGGCAAAGCATAAAAGCAGAACTTCCCTGAGTTCTTACAAAAATTTCCCTCAAAAAAAACTTTAAAATAACTCCTAAAAATGAATTCTGGAGCAGCAGCACTAAAAAATGGAGAGAGGGAAACCATTTTCCTTCCCAAGACAATTTAGAAGGTCAAGATGAAAGGCCTGTCTCACTGGGGTGAAAGTGGAACACAATCCAGTACAGGCAGTACTCCTAAAAGGCTAGATTCTGGAAAGTCATAAGAGGCCTGAATATTTATTATTTTTCAAATTAAAATATATCAAATAGATATAATACCTTTATTCTTATCATCTGGCATTAATGAAAAATTGCAAAGAAGTTAGAATAACAGGTCCCTGAATCAGTGGTGGTGCCCTCTAGAGCTCTCAGTCCATGGATTATAAGGAGATTAGACAACTGGTCAGAAGGAAATTATTTGGATCCTTATTGGTACTAGCTGTACAACTATGCACTATCCATATAGGGATCCAGGTCATAGTCCTGGGTCATGGTCTCAGGGTGAAAAGGTATACTAGTATATCAGAGTTCACTGCTGCAGGAATAGGGGACTTTTGTTATAGTTCCAGGGTGGAAAAGAGAGTTTATGGTTGTTCATAGACCAGAACACAGACTAGGAAATAAGTGATCACACATCTACCACTTTAGAAAAAACTGAAAAGTAAAGGTCTCCAGGATTAGCACTGAAAACAATAGTACCAAAAACCTGAAGCTTGAGACAGTGCCTCCTCTAGCCCAAGAGTATAGCTCAACTTTAACACATTAAAAGTCAAGAAATAGATGGCAAAAATGAGCAAACAGAAATAACAAAAACAGGAAAAAAATCTGACCATTGAAAATTACTATAGTGACAGAGAAGATAAAAAAAACTTAATCAGAAAATATAAATTAAAAATTGTATCAACATATTTTAAAAAAAAGAAAAAAAGAACTTCCTGAAAAAACAATTTGCTCTCTTTTCAAATATAAAATTAGCTTACAGTCTGTCTATATTTTCTATCCCAAATACACACTCTTTTTTTATATTGAACTACATTAAAAATGTATATTTTTATTTAAAAAGTCATTGTTACGTAGCTTAATCTACTTCTCTAACCCTTTCCTTCTAACAGAACCTTTCTGATTTTGAGTCATAGCAAGTCATACTATTCCTTCTTCAGAGGTTTATCCAGGGAACTGTTCTTCTAGATTCTTTTCAACTTATCATTAACTAATACCAGATGATAAGAATAAAGTTATCATAACTACTTGGCATATTTTTATTTGAAAAAATAGTAAATATGGAAAAATAAAAAATAAAATTGATAAATGTTTTTAAAAACCACAAACATAGAAGAGGACAACAATAACCACATGCAAAGCCATAAAGAAAAATGTAAATTTTTGTGGTGGTAAGCTCAAAAAGAATTTTAAAAATCAGGGGGCAGGTAGGTGGCTCAGTGGATTGAGAGAACCAGGCTTGGAGATGGGCGGCTCAAATTGCCTCAGACACGTCCCAGCTGGGTAAGTCACTCAATCTCCATTGCCTTGCCTTTATTGCTCTTCTGCCTTGGAAGCATACATAGTATTAATTCATAGATGGAAGTAAGTCAGTTATTGCTATTATTATCTTTGTAAGAAGAACCTGTTAGTTCCCTGAGTCTGAGTAGTAAATGACTTTCCTATAAAGATATAGAAACTTTGCTTCTAATAACTAAACTCTTTGGAATATAAAACAGCCAGCTGACTTAGTAGATAAGAGTCTTCTGCCACCAGTTTGACTATGTCTGTCTGGTGCTGAATTGCAGTTTGATTCCCTATACAGCTCTTTGCTTCAGAGTTAAAAATTAATTAGAGCCTTCTTTTAACCTCTTTTGATGAACTTGTACCCTCAAATTCTTAGAAAAGAAACCCCTATAGAGTTATGTGTATTAGAAGAACCAAGATGTCTTTTTCTTTGAAGGCAACCCAAAATCTTTGGGTCTTGGAAAATGAATCTGAGCAATCACATATGCTAAAAGAAGAAAGCCAGGTCATTGCCTTCTTCCTGTACCACATTCCTGCTTTAATTATTCTATGTCCCAGGCTTAATTATTTGGGGAAATTATTAAAATAATAAATAATTTGTGAGTACTCACAAGTCATTAGTGTTGGGTAAATATATCAATATGCAAAGAACTATATAAAATGGGAGTAAAAAGCTAAAGCGCATATTTTAAAGCGAAAACAAGTCTTCTTAACAGCATTGTTTCAAGAATAACTGAGTTCTTCAATGTGGGCAATGCCTTTTGTGGTACATATCATTGCCCATTCATCCCTGTTCAATCTGGTCCATGGCTTTCCATAACCTCTCTGTAAGGGGTCCACTCAGAATCCCTACAGGAAGCTTGGGATTCCTGAAATTCAGAAATTTCCCATGATACCCCTTTTACCATAACTAAATACTGACTATGTGGTCTTCCAATTCACCCCCAAATTCATTTATTAATAATCTTTTTCTGCTGATTTTTTTCAGGAAGGCTTAGCAGTGAAGCAATCTGAATTGCATACTAAGTCTAGTCATTACTCTTTTTTTTTTAAAGAAGCTTCTCTTAAGAGAAGCAAAAATGACTTATACATTGAAAAAGGTGGGGAAAATTAGCAGTAATAGATAAAAGCCAATTGGAAATCCAATGTTCCAATGTTCAACAGTAAGAATTCTGGTTATTTCATCACCCTATTTAGTGCCCTACTCAATCTGGCCCCATTTTGATGAAATTATGTTTAAAACATGTAATCGCTATAATGTTATATATAATTAAAATGTGTCCTTTATCATCTTGGTTTAATGCTTAGAAGTATTCTAATGAAACAGTTAAGAATTTATTCAAAATTTTATTCTACATAGAATTTTAATTTAAATTTAAAATATTTCATTTAAAGTAGAACTATGGCACCAAACTATATGTGCACATATGTATATGTGTAGGAACACACATGTGTACACACACACACAAACGCCCACACAAAGTCCTTAATGAGTCCTTAACTTGCATCATAAAAAAAGAATAAAGTCCACTACACTGTGACTAAGGCAAACCTTCCTACACATTCTAGTTTGCTTAAGGAAACAAAGACTCTTAGTTTCTCCAAGTTAATCCATATCCTGATTGCCTAGATTTAACTCGAACTGATCTTCAACCGAGTGAAAAAGAAAAGTGATTGGGCAATACAGTGGAGAGAGTGTGGGATTCAGAGTCAGGAAGTTCTGAGTTCAAATTCATCCTTAGGTACTTTTTATCTTTGTGACCCTGTGAAAATGCATTTCTCCTCTGTATGACTCAGTTTCTTCACCTATGAAATAGTGAGAATAATAGAAGTTCTCTCCCAGAGTTGTTACAAAGAAATGTTTGTAAAGCTTTTTGCTACCCATTATAATAGTCAGAGGGATATTGGAATGTTGGATAAAGTAACTCATTTCTAACTCGATTTTAAAATAGAAAAAAAAAGAAATGAAAGTTTGAAAAAAAATGATTTTGAGTATCAAAACAAAGTTTTATATTATCATGCCTGAGTCACAATATTTAATTGGAAATCTTAAGTCAAGGGAAATATGATTTCTTCCTGTCCCATTCCTTTTGTGTGTGTTGTGGTGGGGTGGGCAAACCATTTTTGAGTTTTGATGTATTTGCTATTTCTGCCACCCCTCCACTTATATAGAGTTGGTATTCATGAAAGTCCACTGCTCTTGGCTACCTTAAAAATGGGGCACAGACCTCCAATGAGGCTCAGGAGGCGCAAGCAAAAGAGGTTTCAGCAACTTTGTTTTCAAAGTGACTTTGTAAAAGTCTGTTCTCCTGAGGGAAAGCACACAGCTCTGTCTTTCTCACTGCAGGTTGGCAGCTATGTTCAGGTTTCCTTTCATTTCTGGAACAATTTCTCCAAATTCCAGTCATTCTGTTGAAATCAAATTCAGAGAAATAAACTGGGATGGGACCTTTGGATTTCTTCCTGACTTCCTTGGTTTCATTCAAGTCTCATCGAAAATCCCACTTTCTACAGGAAGTTTTTTTCCTGTTTCCTCAGTGTTAATTGGTGCCTTCCTCCTGAGACTACCTCTGAAATACATATACACATCTCTATATATTCATACACACAAAATTTTGCCTATGTATATGCATGTGAATCAAGTATATGTAAATAAATAAATATGTATATATATACATATATATATATATATATATATATATATAGAGAGAGAGAGAGAGAGAGA
>NC_058135.1:76141188-76235778 GCF_016433145.1 Gracilinanus agilis | reverse complement strand
AGAAAGAAAGAAAGAGAGAGAGAGAGACAGAGAGAGAGAGAGAGAGAGAGAGGGAGGGAGGGAGGGAGGAAGGGAGGGAAGAAGAAGGAAGGAAGAAAGGAAGGAAGGAAGGAAGGAAGGAAGGAAGGAAGGAAGGAAGGAAAAGAACATGGAAATTATGAAACCTTGAGTCTGAATCCTACCACTGGGAAAAGTTTCTTGACTTCTTAGCCTCAGTTTTCTCACCCATAAGCTGAGAATACCGCCTATCTCACAAGGTTGTTATGAGGGGCTCTGTAAACCCTAAAATGTTGTAAAAATTATTGGATTAGCTATTATGAGTACTCCATGCTTAAGAATTAAAGCCTTCATTGAATATTCAAGTATAAGTTCTATCACTGTTTTATTAATTCTGAGGGTCTCTTCTTTAAATCAAGGCATTCCTTCAATTACATTTCTTCCTTTTTTCTCAAAAGGGAAATTCATTTGGAGAAATGTAAACATTTAAATGTAAAGCCTGGATATAATTAAAAGCCCATATTCATTAAGAGACCTGACAAGTCCTTACATAATATTATCAAAGTAGTATTCTACCTATTAGCATTGTCTTAATAATAATGTTAATATTTATTTAAAAGAAAATCCTGGAGAAAAAGACTATAGCAATTTATCCCTTCAAAATGACTCAAAATAACAAAAATGGATTTATACTAGAAATATAATAATTCTATATTAGAAAAATAATTAACATATTTAATAATATAAAAAACAAAAACATTACAAAACTCATGATTATTTAGAGACAGAAGAAGACTTTGACAAAATACTATACTAATTTATGTGATTAAAAAATCCTAAAATATACACATGGTGGATTTTTATTTAAAATTTTGATAAAGTGTCTATCTAAAACCAAAGGCAAGCATTGAATGCAAGGGGAAAACAACAGAAGCTTTCTCAGTAATTATAGTATTAGAATAATAATCCTTTCCGCATTATTATTTGATATACTTCTAGGAATTGCCAGCAATAGCATCTGGACTAGAGAAAGAAATCAAAGTCATAAAAGTTAAGCAAAGAGAAGTCAAAACTATTCCTATTTGCTACTGACATGATAGCTGACTTAGAAAATCTTACATAATCAACAAGGAACGTAATTGAGATGATAGTTTTAGCAAAATTGTAGTTTGGAAAATACAGCCACAAAAGTACATAGCACTTCTATGGAAAAATATCAAAATTCAAGAGGCAATAAAAGAAAAGGATAGATCATTCAAATAACTATGAAATGCATAAAATAACTGGAAATCAATCTACTAAAGCATACTCTATGCTGCATCGATATTCTTAAAATGTTGCTTAAAGACATAAAGAACTTGGGACAGCAAGGTGGCTCAATGGATAGAGAGCCAGATCTGGAGAAGGGATGTCTTGGGTTCGAATGTGGCCTCAGGGACTCCCTTGCTTTGGGACTGAGAAAGTCACTTAAACCCAATTGCCTCACCCTTACTTCTCTTCTGTCTTGGAACTGGTAGATAGTATCGATCCTACGCCAAAAGATAAGGGCTTTAAAAAAAATAAAGCACCTTAAAATAGGTGACAGAATGTTCATTCCAGTGATCATAGCTGGACCAGGCTAACAAAATAAAAATTAAAATATTACCAAAGATATTTACAAACTTAGCACTATGTCAATCAAACAACCAAAGGGATACTTTACAGAGCTAGACAAAATAATAATTAAATTCATCCTGAAAAACCAAAGATCTAAGATATGAAAGGGACTGGGGAAAAAAACTTTAAAAATAAGGGGGATTAGTACTTTCAGACCTCAAAAAATATCATAAATTATCAGTCATCTATGCTTTTTGGTATTAGTTTAAAAAATAGAAAAATAGGCCATTGACTAGACAAGGATGAATAAGAAATAATTGAACTCAATAAAACCCCATGTTCAATAAACTTAAAAATGCAAATTATTTAGGAAAGGAATCCCCCCTGGAGAAGAGATGCAGAGAAAACTAGAAAGCAACCTTGTAAAAGTTAGGCTTAAAACATCTTATCCAATATTCCACAACAAACTCATAATAGATGCATGACCAAAAAATTTAGGTTATTTTGTTAAAAAATTAGAAGAAAAACAGATTATATACCTTTAAAAGTTATTGGTAGGAGATTAATTCTTAATGGATTCGAATTTAGTAATACTGTCAAAAGAAAAACCTGAGTTATTTGACATATCTGGTCCTTATATAGGAAGAACAATGAATTTCATTTCTTTCATTTTTTGAAAAATCTTTATGAGACTAGGAAAAAGAGAAAGATAGAGAAAAAATCATGGTGTGAGAAGTAGAAATAGTTAAACCTTTATTAAGACTGAAGTGTCTCAAATGGGCACACCTGGTTCTTCTAAATGTTAACCAAATAAAAGACAGAGGCAATTACAAAAGATAAAAGATAATTCTGACTACATGAAATTGAAAAGCTTTTGCACTAACAAAATTAATACATTCAAGATAAGAAAAGAAGCAGTCAACTAGAGGAAAAATATTAGTATCAAATACATCTGATAGGGTTTGATATCCACAAAACACAGAAAATTAATTGAAATAAATGCTCCCAAACCATTCTCCAATAGATGAGTGGCCAATGGATATGGGGGGGGGGGGGGTTAGGGGGAGTTTCAAAAGAAGATGCAAAGTATTAATAAATGTCTGGTACATTTTAAGTCTAATTAGAAGAAGGTTGGGTGTTTTTTTCCTAATTCACTCTTTACTATTATCTACCCCATTTATCCATTAATAGTATGAATAATTAAGAGATAATACCTTTTATTTCTAAATATACATGAAGAATTATAATATTTTAGAGATGAAAATCTTGGGAAAAAATATCTATCCCAACCATCTCATTTATAAATAAGGAAACAAGGCCAGACAAGCAAAAGGGCCCAAGGTCACACAGTCCTAGCACTCAGTATTTTGCTTTTTTATAAAGAGAATTAACAAAAAAGCACATATATTATCCATGCCACAAAGCCTGCTTATGAGAGGAGGGGAAAAAAATCCTGGACCATAACAGACAGCCAATCTTCTCCAGAAGCGGAAATGCTACATGACATCTGACCTCAAATATGAACTTCAAGAGTTTTCCTGACAGCTGAACCAATGGAGCATGTAGATACTTACAAGTCTCCAGGAAAAAAAAAAAGGAAGGTCTGGTTTCCACTGTTGATTTATTAATGAAGCATTAGTGCAAGCTTTCTCTAATGCTGAGGGTTCTGGCTAGGAAGATGCATTCATATTGCAACAAAGATGATTGTAGTTGGGAAACTGAGAAATCAAGAACAATGTTGTTTAGTCGTTTGAGTCATGTTTAACTCTTTGTCACCCCATTTGGAGTTTTATTGGCAGAGACTGGGGTGGTTTACCATTTCCTTCTCCAAATTATTTTACAGATGGGGAAACTGAGGAAAACAGGGTTAGGTGACTTGCCCAAGATCATGTAGCAAGTAAGTGTCTGGTAACTCAAGGAAGATGAGTCTTCCAAAGTATAGGCTGAGTCCTCTTATCCACTGTGTCACCTAATAATGAGCCTCCAACAAAAATCAAAGGCATCTGGTATTGGGATTTATTCATAAGGTGAACAAAGTAAGGGCTCTTATTTAAAACAGAAACAAAAAGTCACATGTAGGACTAGGGACTGTACTTTGGGGAACTTTCCCCACCAGTCTAGAATTCAGTGATGAAGGAAAGGTTTTTTTCATCTCTTTCTCATGTTCCCCGGTCTCTACTAAAAGTAAGCTGGCAGAAATCTTTTTTTAATTACGTTTATTTATTAACAGCCTTTTTTCATTTTGAATTCCATATTTTCTCCCTCAATTATTCCTCTACCAATAAAGAATGTTAACCATTATATATGCCATACAAAACACATTTCCATATTAGTCATGCTGCAAAAAAAGAAAAATTTAAAGGTAAGAAAAATAAAGTGAAAAAATATGCTCCAATCTGCACTCAGGAGTTCCTCAGTTCTCTCTCTGGAGGTAGATATTATTTTTCATCATGAATCCTTTGAAACTTTCATGGATTACTATCTTGATTAGAATTAACTGGCAGAAATCTTGGTAGAACATTCATCTAGTCACTCATCTGAGTCAAAGTTTTAAAACATTATTTTAAGTCCCCAAATATCCATTTTAGTAAACTATCCAATGCAAGTCATTTAAATATACCTAGAGTTGTATAGCTCATTTCATCTTTAAAGACAGCTGTCCAAATTTTCTCTCAGAAATCCTAATTGATTGGATAATTCCTCTAGCGCTAAAGATTACCACCATCTATGCCTAATCATAGTCAAAAAGCATTCATTAAGTGCTTACTATGTGAAATACAAATAAATGTCAAGATATGGTCTCTGCCCTCAAGAAGCTGACATTTAATAGGGGAGACAACAGGAAAAACAACTGTGTACATACAAACTATATTCCTGAAAATGGGAGGTACTTACAAAGGGAAGTCATTGGCAGTAGAGGCTGGGAAGTGGGACTAAGGAAGGTCTCTTGCAGAAGGTAAGATTTGAACTGTCTTGAAAAGAGTCAGGGAACCCAACAGGTGGAAGTAAGGAAAGAGTACTTCAGTCATGGCAGGGAGGCAGGGGGGAGACAGTCAAGGAAAAGTCAAGGTTAAGGAGATGGAATTTCAATGTGGAAGGAACAGAGAGAATTTTGCTAGATCTTAAGAGTATGTGGGATACAGCTAGGAGGCTCAGTAGATACAAAGTCAGGTCTAGAGATGGGAAATTCTGGGTTCAAATCTGGCCTCAGACACTTCCTAGTTGTGTGAGCCTAGACAAGTCACTTAACCTCAGTTTTCTAGCCTTTGTTGCTCTTCTGCCTTTGGTGGCTAGGGGGAGGAAAGTGGTATTCTTCACAAGTACCAGGTAAACTGAGAAGTGGCAAAGTTTTGGAGAAAGAAAGGAAATTCCATTTTGGACAGACTGGATTTAAAGTGACCATGGGAAATCCAATTAAAAATGTCCAATAGACAGTTTATAATGTGAAACTAGACATCAAGAGAATGGTTGGGCCTGGATAAACCTGTCTGAGAATCATCTGTATAGAGATCATAATGGAAATGTTGTCTAACCAAAGGGGATGACCTTTCTCACATTCTCCTGAAACCACAAGAACACTCCGTCATCCTGGTCATCTTTTGCCTTCATTGTCTATCATTCTTGTCCCTCCACAACCTAATCTCTTCTCTTTCCTACGGGATAAAAATCGCCTGTTCTTTAAACTGATCCTCATATGGTATGATATGAAGGCCCTTTGCCACCCTGCTTTTTCTGTACACTGCAACTTACTAATAGTCTTCCTAAAATGTGATATCCAATATCCTTGATGTGGTTTGGCCAAAGCAACTAAGACAACCACCTACGATCTCATTAGCTTTTTGTTGGCTGCCATTTTACACCCATGACTCATACACAGACCACTAAAACCTGCGTATCTTTTCCAGACAGGCTACTTCCTAGTTTTGCCTTCCTCATCTTGAATTTGTGAGCTTGATTTTGTGAGCCTGAATTTACTCTTAATAGAGGTCACCCAATTTTTTATTCATTCCACAATGTATAGATAAGAAACAAGTTTCTCCATATTTTTTCATCCACTTCCATTTAGGGGTAAATAGCAGGCAGTTTTGCTCTTTACAAGTCCACCTTTTTCAAAAATCTCCAAATTAAACAATATCCTGCTACAACAATTTTCTTTACTCTATCAGTGATTCCCAAAGTGAGTGCTACTGCCCCATGGTGGGTGCTTCAGCGATCCATGGAGGCGGTGATGGCCACAGGTGCATTTATCTTTCCTATTAATTGCTATTAAAATTTAAAAAAATTAATTTCCAGGGGGTCAAGTAATATTTTTTCTGAAAAGGGGGTGGTAGGCCAAAAAAGTTTGGGAACCATTGCTCTATATCATGTACTGGGTTCCATTTTTCTTCAGAAGGAAGCAAAGAAGGAAGGAAAGAAGGAAGGAAATTCTATGGAATATAAAAGTCGAGTTAAGCCTTAAAGCATGGCTATAATGGGATAAATGGAAAGGAAAAGAGTGATTTCAAAGGAAACAGGATTATGAGCAAATGCAGAGTGGAAAGAATAAAAGCAACAAATGTAGGGAAAAAGTTGTAGGCCAAATGCCCAGATTTGAGCCTTTATGGAAATGTGAGAAATAAAACTGGATAAGTAACATGGTATCAAATTATGGCAAAGTTTTAAAATGCAAGCAAAGCAGTTTGGACTCAATTTAGTGGAAAACAGGGAGCCAATGTTGGTTCTTTAACTTAGGAGCAATACATTAAAAACAGTATTTCAAGATTAGTCTGACATAGAAAAATTAGGAAGGATAAGTGAAGGGGAGAAAGTAAAGGCTGGGAGACCCTTTTCAAGATCACTGCAGTAATTCCAGACATGAAATGTTGAAGGAAAAGATAGTAGGAAAAGAGAGGTAAATAAAGATCTGAGAAACATTTTGAAGGAAAAAAGTGACAGCACTGTGAAAACTCAATTCATGAGCTTTTACAACAGGTCTACTATGGGTCCTGTGCTGGGTGCTGGGATAGACTAGATAAAAGAGAATAAGGAGATAACCAGAGACTCCAAAGTTTCTTGCTAGAAGGGTGATAATAGGGAGGGAAAAGGGATAATTGCAAAGAGCCACTTCCGTCAACATAAGAGAGGTGAAGAGTGGCTGAATTTCAGGTAACAATGAACTGTCACATTGAAGCATGGGTGAGAGCAAGGTTGGAGATGTCCATCTGAAAGTTCTCAACTTGGAAAAGGGTTCAAGACAGGAGGTGAATGGACTCCAGAAAAAAGTGAGCACAATGGAAAACAGAAGATTCAGGGCAGCCAAGGAAGTGGGGGGAAAAAAGGGAATTATTTTGTCATGCATTTTGACCTAGGCAGAATAATAAACCGCATTGAGGCCAATCTTGAAAGACTTATAAAAGGAAAAGGAGTTGTAAACATCCTCCATTAAGAGTTTTATATAGTTTTCAAATTATATCTTTTGACATCTGCTAAATTTCTAGAGGTTATATGTGTTCATCTTGATGGGTACCTTAACTTTGAATCTGCATTCCATTTCTTTTTTCCTCATCCTTCCCATAAATGTTATTCTAGCAATAAATAGTTTAATTTACCCTTTAATTAGTGGAAATAGGACTGAGAAATCCACAAAGGAAATGACAAAGCACTTGAACATATCAATTTCAGGCATTTTCTCTTTACTTTAGATCGTATTTCCTTGGAAGCTCACAATATCTCTTCATCTCGAATACTAATCCTTTTCATTGGAAGAGCAGGAAATGCCTTTGTTATGAAACCCTGACATCCCCCTTGGTTCTCAATTGTTCACTTGTGGAGATGCCAATTTGAAAACAAATTTAGCCTAGGTGAACCCTCAAAGTCTGGCCAAATTGGGTGCAACTCAATGAAAAATAAAACTTCTTTTGAAAAAACCTTGATCATATTGCTTATTCCTTTCCCACTGGCTAGAATATCTTACTACTTTCTCTCTTAACTCTTCTATTCTCAAAGCTCCAGTTCAATTCCCTAAGTTTTTACATCATTCCAATTCAGAATAACCCCCCCTCACACCCCGTGCTCCAAACAGAATGAATGGTCTAAATAACACTTTATCTTGTACTTCCTTGTGCTATTTCTTATATCACATATATCACATATCTTATGCCAGCTTCAAAAACATCTCTACAGAGAGGCTGTCTCCTTAAGAAGAATATAGACTCTTGGGATATTGGTCATTTAAATCAATAGGCATTTATTAAATGCTTACTATTTATAGTAAGGATATAACAATAATAAGGACATTTAGAAGAGGGTAGGATTTGGGGGAAGAGATAATGAGTTCTATTTCAGGCACATTGAGGTTGAGATGCCTGTGGAGCATCCAGTTTAAGATGTCCAAAAGGCAGCTGATGATAAGGGACTGTAGTTTAGGAGAACGAATACAGGTGGACCTAGAAACCCTGGATTAGCTGATAACTGTATCCACAGGAACTGATGAGATGACCACACAAGAAAGAATAGAGAGAAAAGAAAGAAAGCCTTGGAACAATGGCTAGGGGAGACCTGGGGACTCTCACAGTTTTAGGACTCAGTACAGATAAATATCTAGTAGACAGGAGAACAAGAGGAGGGTAGGGTCAGGAAAACCTAGAAAAGAGAGAATATCCAAGGATGAGAAGGTGATGAACAGTGTCAAATGCTGCAGAGAAATCAATCAACAAGAAGAGTGACTACTCCAGTGTGGTTGCCAAGAAAACCCAAAATGGAGTCATGGGGAGTTAGACAAAACCAAACTACAACAAAAGATACTTGAAAAATATTAGTAGAACCTTTTGTTAATGTACTGTGCCCATTAATGCTGAAACTCCATTTCCAGAGAGCCTTTCTGTGTTTAGATATCTGCAGAAGATAGAAATAATTATGTGGGGTTTCCCCCCAAAAAATTATAAAGGGCATACAAAATTCAAATAAATTACTCAATCTCTATGATAACATTATGATGTTTATCTAGACAATATCTGAACTTTTGGTTTTAATCATATTTTCCAAGAGCACAATAGAAATGAGCCTGGGAAAAGCTTCTAAAAGAGTGAAATGCTCATGCCCAGTTAATGAGACCACACCCAAGATGGAAAGTCCCTGCCAATCTACCAGGACTTGATAAACAGGAAAAACTTTGTTTTATAGTTAAACAATTTTTAGTCTTGTAAGAGCTGTGACTCTGACTTATAGAAATATCTCAATGGTAATAATAAAGCCATGTTAATAGTCCTTGCCTAGTGTCAAATAAATTTGTTATAATCAATTACATTCTATGTATTTATCTCAAAAACATCCAAGTTTGATAGAAATATGTATGTAAATCTCTAAATTATTCAATCATATAATATATATTATCTAATATATAAAATAATCTAAATATATTCATTTATATAATAAAATCTAAATATATCAAATATATCTATATATCTAATATTATATGTAATATTAAATATACATATATCTAATCTATCCAGGTATATTGCACACATATATCTCAGCATATGTGTATATGTGTATATATGTATCTTTGTATAGATATACACGTACATATACACACTGCAAGCTAATGTTATAAGAGGCATTCTTTGCACATGATTATTTTTTTTTAGTTAATGCATTCTTTTCATCTTTTTTTTTGTTTGTTTCTATTTTTGAGACTCAGTTTCCCTTGTGCAGAGGTCTTTAACAATCCTGATCTCTCTGCTGATCATCTAAGGAATTTTGACCTGCTCTATTTCCAACCTGAGCCAGTTTGCCCCTCTTTAGACAGCCTGGTGGCCCCTTGCTTGTGGGCACTTGATCAATTTAACCCTCTGCCACTCAGAACTAACCAAGCCCCAAAGGTCTACTTCGGCCTCCCAGGTGGCAGAGATTAGAGATGTGCTATCATACCTGATCTGCTTTAATTCTTTGGTTTTGAATTTTGCCACAGATTTAATTCTAGACATCAGGATAAAAGGAGGAATTTGACTCATAGCAGTGAAATCATATGCTTAATTTCCATTAACTTATACAATAGATTATATAGTAAGAAAAAAGTCTGAAGAATAAAAATATGATAACAATAGCACCTTACAGTTATCTTATCACTTTAGTGTCTCTAAGAACTTTGGTACCTATGATCTCATTTTTTAGAATTTTAGGTTGGGAAATAATAACTGAAATTTGTATAGAATGTTAAGGCTTATAAAGCATAGAGATAATTTACTCTAATGTCTTCAATTTACATGCAAGGAAATGTTATTCCAGAGAGGTATAATTATTTTCCTGCAATCACAAAGTTACTTCTTAGCATACATAGAACTGGACGATGACTGAAATCTCCTATACTCTTCACTTTTTATAAAAAGAGGGGAAAAGAGCAACAACTAGAAATCGCTGAGAACTACCAGACTCTCCAACACCACAGAAAATTTTGAGAGACAAACCAATATTTTATTCAAATCTTATAGGTCCTTCCCTGTCCGTAGTCTGGGCACAATTTGTAGGCAAAAAAGGCATATGAGAGAAGCATTTAGAAATGAAATTACATAGGAGCAATACACATTTTGATTTGACTTTTCTTAAATATTTATATTTAAAACAGTTACCAGTAATCTCATTGGTATTTTTCATTCATTGGTGGGTGAATTTAATAATATGTATTGATGTATGTGTGTATTTACCTGTATGTGTGTATAATTAGTCCAATCCTATGAAGAAAACATATTTCCTCTAAGACATGGAAATAATGTGGAAAAAAAGTTACCATCATGGAATACACAACATATAGGTTTAAAAAAAAACGAGAAAGCACTGGGTGCCAATTTGAATTCTTTATTGTACAGTAAAATTCCAGTCACGTCATAAAGTATCCTCTTCCTCTGGTACTTCTGTAAATAATTATATCCATAGAGCCACAAAAAATTATCCTTTCATAAAACTAATTGTCAAGATAAGTCTCAATGGTTTTTAAGATCACCCCAAATTTATACTGACTGCAAGAATTCACAATAGCTCAATCCCCATCCATCCTCATTAACCTTGAAGCCTTATCTAATGCATTTCACTCTCCCATCCCTAACCATACATTCAGTAGAGATTTATGCTCTCCATCTCCCAGGGTTCTCCTTCCCAAGCTGCCATCAAGACCCATCAGCTAAAACTTGGGCTATCCTAATACTCTCTATAAATCTTCTATTTAAGACATTCTCTTTTATGGAACTCTACACAGTTGAACACATAGCTGTTTTAATTTAGCCCCTGACAAATACAAGAAGGGTAAAACTGCAACCTATCATCGTAGGTTTAGATTTTGAGTCTCATTTTCAGAACTACTGGGCACCCCTCTAATGTAAACAGAGTTTATGAATCGTGAGTCATGCAAGAAGCTAGTTCTTCTATTTGTTTCTTTCATTTCAAATAACTGAGTCCTCAAACATCCTTCAGCCTTGCTTGAACCACTATATCTTCATGGACTGCCCACAGAATGTAAAATCCACAAAATGATGACTGTAGAAGCAGCTTCTGTTCAAGGGGCAATTGACCTGACTGAGCAGGAGCCAAGACTGAGGCTACTTTTTTTTTCTCAAAAAGTCACTCAAAGTGAAACTGCCAGCTTGAAACAAGCAACTTTTCTTTGCTCGGTCAAAGGGTTACTTTCCCTAAATTCATATTTAGAGAGGGCTGGACTTTCTATTTGTTGTTGTCACTTGCCTCTGGTAAATTCCACTCAGAATAAAGGGGGCTGGTAGACTTGTTTGTCACAAAGGAGATAAGTACAAATTGTAAAATAATCTGTTTGTTTACCTTGCCAGTGCTTGGGGCACTAACAGCAGAGAGGGATTAGGTCAGGGAGAAAGCTTTGGAAGTGGTTTTGGCAAGTATTTCTAAGCTTTTCAATCCTCTGCCATAGGCAGCACCACAAAAGACTTCCCACCCTAATTGTCAATAGCAGCAGTGGTAAGAGGTCAGCGGGCCAATCATTTATATAGTACCCTCTGCCCATCAAACACACACACACACACACACACACACACACACACACACACACACACACACACACACGCCTTCNCAAACACACACACACACACACACACACACACACACACACACACACACACATCCCAAACAAACAAACAAACAAACAAACAAACAGCAACAGCAGCAGCAGTCACTAGGCAAAGGGCTAATCCTCTCTGATGCTGAGAAGTGGTACAGGGAAGTGCTCAATGGTAAATGCTTTACTACAGGCACTATTCCCAGATGGCAGAATGATACAAGGAAAGGTATTCTGGCTCTGGAAGCAGAGGACTTCATCTTTGTGAAATCTCATCAGTCTGCAAGATCAAATCACCTTTGGGGCTCATCTCTCATCAGGCTCCTCTGTGTCCCTCTGACAGGAGAGTAGAGGCAGGAACCCCATAACATGCCCTTAAGGAGGGGGTCCAGGAAATGAAGCTCCTCATTTCCACCAGCTGCATTGCTTTGGGACTTCTTCACCTCTCTCCCACCCAGGTACCTTCCCCATCCTCACTTTCTTTCAGCTTCCTTTTCAGGGCTGTATTTACCAGTTGGAAGGTAAATTCCTTGAGGGTAGGACTTTGGGGTTTGTATTTTGTTTTTGTATTTAAGGCCTTAGAACTTATTATAGTGCCTAACAAATGTTTATTGAATGACCTAGTTCAAATCTCACCTCTGACATTACTTTTGTGCCCCAGAGCAAGTAATTTAGCCTCCAAGTGCCTAGGTTTCCTACTCAGCTGAATAAAGGCATTAGACTAGTTGGTCTTTGACAGTCCTTCATCTCTACATCTAGGGTATTAGAATATGAGCTCCTTGAGGAAAAAGGGCCTGTGTCCTCATCTTCTTTGTATTCTCAGTGCTTACCAAAGTGTCTGGGATAGAGGAAGTACTTCAAAAATGTGTGTTGACTAACTGATCCTATCTCCCCCTTCAAAGGAGCTCCAAGGTGGTCATTTTCAACCTGTGGGCTACTGGGTCAAGGCTCTCTCAAGCAGGAGTGGGGAAAAGCAAGCTCACTTAGCCAGATGCAGCAGTGATAGCTACCTATCTCTGGCTAGAGGCTGAGGAGAGGGGGCTTGCTCCTTTAGTGGGATGGGACACAGTTATAATATACAAGGGTCAGGAAGACCAAACTTTCTCTTATAATAGGTTCCAACCCTATGTTGAGTGAAAAATGGAGGAAGGAGGAGGATGGGAGAAAGGAAGGGAATAGAAGGTAGGGAATAGGAAGCCTGAAAGGAAGGAAGAAAGGAAGGAATAGGTAGCTGGGGTAGCCAGAGTAGCCAGTCCCCAGCCCAGGTCGGAAAATTGACCAGAGCCCTTCAGAGCTCAATAAAATCAAGTCACACTTTAGGGATAGAATAAGGTGGGTTTATTTAGGTTAGGAAAGGGAAAAGGTCTGGGAAAGTTAGGAGGTAGATCTCGTTCTCTCTCTCTCTCTCTCTCTCTCTCTCTCTCTCTCTCTCTCTCTCTCTCTCTCCTCCCCCCCCCCCCGCCCCCCTTAGATGCTTTCCTCAGACACCTCCCACTTCCTTTGTTATGGTAGAGAGTCCTGGGAGATGTCCCAGGGTGCTTGGCATTCCAAAAGGCACAACTATATCCAAAATCTGAATTATTTCAAACTCAAGAATCCATACAATGAAGTCATCAAAGCCCAAACCCCCTGATAAAAGAATTAGAACACATGAAAAAACAAAAAAAAAATTTATTTTGCTGTTTAAAAAAAAAAGTTATCATGTGACTAATTCAGTCATTAAAGTTGTTTTTGTTTTTGTTTTTTAAATACTCCAGAGCTGTACATATGCAAATACTTCACCAGTAAATTTGTTTGTTTGTTTTTTGGTGGGGAGGAGGGGATAGGAGAGGTGGAAGGGATAGGAAGACAGGATTAAAAGCCAGTAAGGGTTGGAAATCCCAAAGAACAAATTCTTTTCATTACTGAACTACAAGTTAGGGAATTTTTCTTTGATATCTACAAGCACCCGTATGGGCCTCAAACTTTGTTCCTTGTCTCAAATTCCCATTTATCTTCTTGTATCTCCTTACTAAAGACCACCCTGGCTTCTCCTCTTCCTGTTGACACAACTCAGACAAACTCTGGGGGCTCCCTATTGCCTCTAAGACCTAAAGTCCTGTTTGGTGTGTCCAAAGTCTTCATAATCTGGCCCCATTTCCAATCTTCTTATACCTTACAGCCCCATCACATGCTCTACAATCTTGTGACATTTGCCTTCTTGATATTCCTCAAGCAAGATCTTTTCTCTTACAACTCCAGGCATTGTCAATGGCTGTTTCTCATGCCTAGAATGCTTTCCTTTTCTTCATCTCTACCTGCTGGCATCCCCAGTTTCCTTCAAGTTCCAGCTAAAATCTGGCAAGAAGCAGCAAAGGGAATATCAGTAAAATTAGCCCAGAAGCTTGTTCATTATCATACCAATGACCATCCAAGAGAGTTATCAAGGGAGTCCACAAAAATAGCCAGAAATTTGGGTTTTTTTGTTGTTGTTTTTTTAACTCTGACCTTCTGTCTCCTAATCCAGCAATAGCTGGGCCATGGGAGTTAAATAATTTTTCCTGAATCCCAAAGCTAGGAAGTATCTGAGGTCACATTTGAACCCAGGACCTCCTGTCTTCAGTCCTGGCTCTCTATTCCCTGAGCCACCTAGCTGTCCCTGACCAAAGGCTATTATAGTCACTAAGCATTTATTAAGAATGTTCTGCGTATTAAACACTGTGCTAAGTACTTGGGCACGCAAAAAAAAAAAAAAAAAGCAAAAGACAGTTCCTATTCTGAAGGTGTGTTCAGTCTAATAGAGTTGACATGCATAAAGCCATGTATGGCCAAAAACATATGGGGATTCTTAATAGGAGACACATGGACCTGGGGGTCTGTGGACTGACATCAAGGGGTCTTTGAACTTTAATGGGGGGGTATGAATTACATCTTTCTTTAAATATAATGGGTTTCCACCATATTTATTCTTATTTCATATTATGAATTATACTATAAGTTATTAATATTCTATTTATTCAGAGCAGCTAGGTGGGATCAGTGAATAGAGAGCTCTCATCTGGAGATGAAAGATCTCAGGTTCAAATCTGACCTCAGATACCTCCTAGCTATGTGACCCTGAGCAAGTCACTTAAATCCAATTGCCTAACCCTTGCCACTCTTCTGCCTTGGAATGGATACTTAGTATGGATTCTAAGTCAGAAGATAAAAGTTTTTAATATATGTGATATTTATTTACATTATAATCTTCTATTTTATTGTATGCATTTAAAAACATTATTCTGAGAAGGGTGTTCATAGGCTATACCAGACTGAATGCATGACACACAAAAAGCATAAGAACTCATGGATTAGATATGTTTGGGTTTGTTAATGTCTTTCCTAAAATATGGTGCCCAGAAAATAAGAAAAAATTTAAAAGAAGAAGAAGAAGAAGAAGAAGACCTGATTTGGCCAGGGCAGAGTACCATGCAGCTATCTCTTCCCTCATTGTTTCTCTTTCAATGCCATTCAAGATCACTTCAGTTTTTTTAACTGGTAAAGTATACTATTGGTTCATATTAACCTTGCACCTACTAATCCCACAGGTCTTTTTTTAACCTGAAATATTAGCTAGGCAAACCTCCCCCATCCTCTATTTGAGAAGTTTTTCTTCTGAACACAAGTAAGGGCTTTGATATTTTTCTCTATTAGATTTCATCTTATAAAATTCAGGCCATCATTCCTGTTCCAAATCTGCCTAATGATATTATCTAGCCCACATCTGTCCATCTTGCCTGTAAGGAAAGAATGTGAAACTCTGGTAACTGTATCACCAAAAAATAAAAAAAAAATCATGAAATCTCAAATTTGGAAAGGCCTTCTGATACTTTCTAATCAAACCAAAACCTGAATAAGGGATTGTTTTTGTTCTTTCTTTGTGCTCCCAGTGCTTATCACAGTGCTTGCTAAATACTTAATAAATGCTTGTTGACTGACTGAACAAAAATCACCCACTATAATATATCTTCATTAAAAGGTCTTTAATAAGAAAGAGCCTACTCTCTTCTGACGTAGCAGATTGAGCTTTAATTGTAGAAGTATTTTTCCCCTTATATCAAATCAAAAATCTGCTAGTTGTAAGTTTTATTCATCACTCCTACTTTTGATCTCTGGAACCAGACTGAACAAGCCTCTTCTTTGATATACGAGTCAAGTGACTATAAAAAAAGAAGTGAGATTTGTCCAGGATGACTTGTTCTAGATGAAGCCAGTCTGTCTCTCAATAATACCATTTCCTTTACTAAATACTCTAGGTTCTAGAAGTTTCCTGGGAATCAAAGACAAATGCATTAATCTATGATTTGAGGTCTCTACCCTCTTGCTTTTGGGGAGAAAATTTTGACATCTCAAATTTTCCTACTCCATTTCAAAGAAATCTTTTCCATCTTCCATAATTTTTAAAATTTAAATTCATTTATTTGTGACATTATATAAATTTATTTATTTGTTACATTAAGATACCCAGGTAACTCTCTCCCTTCCTCTCCTCCCACAGTGGAGAAAGCATCATTTGAGAAAAAGATAGATGTATATATAAAGATTCTAATGATTGTCCTTTCTCCAAAGGTGACATACACAAGTCATTCTTCAAATATTTTTGTTGCTATACAGAATGTTCTCTTGGTTCTGCTCATTTCACTTTTCATAATTTCATGCAGGTCTTTCCACGTACTTAAAAAATTAACCTGTCTGTCATTTCTTTTGGTGCTGTAGTATTCCATCACCATCATATGTCATAACTTATTTAGCCATTCCCCAATTGATGGGCATCCTTTCAATTTCCAGATCTTTGCTACCACAAAGAGAGCTGCTATCAATATTTCTGAATTATTTCCTTGTCCCCAATCACCTTAAGAAATAACTATAGTAGTGATATCTTAAAATCATTGAACACAGCTCAGCAAGCTCATTGATCAGCTCTTTTAGATAGTGTCTCTGAGTCTCAATGAGGGCATTTAGATGCTCTCTTGTGATCTAACTTAACATGGATTCAGCTCACTGTTAACCAATTTCCTTTTGTCTGCCACAGTCCAAGATCATTCTCTTTGGCAGGAGGAAAAAAAACTTAAGCAAAACAAGATTTTAATAGCTCTACCTTATGTCTTTATTGATTATTATTGTTCCATTCCACCACCCCTATCCCACACAGATATCTGAGCAATGGTCCTATATACAACATAGCCAAAATAATCCTTCATGTTGCCTTAGACTATATCACCAGCTACAGTTTATTCCAATGTAGATGCTAAAGGACTGTAAAACTTTCATATCTATCTATGCTCTCTTACTTGCCCTTGCTTCCATCTTCTATTTTAAACATAAGTCATTGATGAGTTCTCTGTTGATCTATTTTTAGTTTCTTTAGACAGATCCCCACTTTTCTTTTTCAAAAGAATTCATTTCATTTTCATCTTCAAAAATGTCATTTTGAAGACCTTTGTTTCCCCATTGGTGCAACCTTGCCTGTCAAATTTTAAAGCACAAGAAATCCTCCTTAAAACTTTCTCTGACTTCTTTAAAAATCTACCTTTATCAAATTATCAAATCATACCCAGCTTTGCTAGCTGGTGCAGTAGATAGAGTGCTGGACCTTCAAGGCAGTAAGACCTGAGTAATCCAGCCTCAAATACTTACTTAAACATATCTGCCTCAGTTTCTTCAACTGTAAAATGTCAAGAACAATTAGCACCTACCTCCCCAAGCTGTTTTGAAAATTAAAAAGAGGGAAAATTCAGGGGGCAGCTGGGTAGCTCAGTGATTTGAGAGCCAGGCCTAGAGACAGGAGATCCTAGGTTCAAATCTGGCCTCAGACACTTCCCAGCTGTGTGATCCCCCCATTGCCTACCCTTACCACTCTTCTGCCTTAAAGCCAATGCTCAGTATTGACTCCAAGACGGAAGGTAAGGGTTTTTAAAAAAAAAAAGAGAGAGAGAGAAAAAATTTATAAAACAATTAGCATAATGCCCGGCACTTAATAAATAAATGTTTGGTTCTTTTTTCTATCACAACTTAAAGAATAGAAGGAAATAATAAAAAGAAAAACAAAGATAGTAAAGAAGGGGGAAAAGCACATTCAGGACTCAAACATAAAGTGGTATTTATAAAACAGAAAAGTAGTTGAGAAGAATGAACTAGGAAGCAAGAATTAAAAAAATTAAATAAAATAAAATCCAATGACCCAGAGTTCTATAAGTCCAATTGCATAAGTTTCTTGGAGGATTCCCTATTTTGCTAGAGCTGCTGGAGAAAAATTGAAATCAGTTTAGCTAAAAATAGCTTGGTAACTGCCATTTCTTCCATATTTCAGAAAAAGTTCCAAATATATAGGTTCAGAATTCTCTCATGTCTTACTCATGGACTGAGCCTGTTCCATATTCACCTATGGAAAGGATCCTGACCCATATTAAAAAGGATGTGTACTAGGGGTGGTGTTGGGGGGATGCCCCCTCCAGTAGGGGTCATCCAAGGGAGCCAGTGCTCAGAGATTCCATGGAAACTTCTAGGGACCTGAGGGACATGATGACTCAGGCCCTTTGCCGATGACAAACTTCCTGGCTGCTTTTGCCCATGTGATGGCTCAGACCTGAAAGAGTTTGGCAGCTCTGAGATTAGGAGGCATTTCTTCTTATTGGCCACTAAATGAGAAGTGCTGATGACTCAGTGGATATTTAAAAGGGAATGTCCCTACCATCAAGACTCTTCCCCTCCAGCTGCTGATCCTCTCAGGACTATTTTGAGCAACTTTCTATGAGGGGTCAAGGAGAGGCAGCCTGACCCATCCCTTCCCAGACCACATGGCAACAGGGAAGGAACGCTTGACATCTACAGCCTCTGACCTGCAAGCCAGAGCCTGGGTTTTGCTCTGCTTTTTTTGGTCTTTGTTCTTTCCTGATCTCAGGTGACCAAGTATCTATTCTGAGATGGACATGCCCAGGCTTGGAGGCAACCTTTTGAGTTTTAGAGGTTCAAAGGTCTTGGGACCTTTTGGTTAGAACTAACTGTCAGCAATGCTGTCTCCAACAACTACTCCAGAGACTTTGGGGAAGAAAGTCACCAACAAAAATAGCTAGCATTAATTGTGCTTTAAGGTTTATAAAAGTTTGTGTTCACAACAACTGTGGGAAATGGGTTATTATGCCCATTTTCTATATGAGGAAATTTAGGCACAAAGTAATTAGCTTGCCCAGGGTAAAATTGTAAGTATAAAAGGATGCATTTGAATTTAAGATTTCCTGACTCTAGATCCAGTGATATATCCACTGAGCCACCCAGCTGCCTCTAAGAAGAGTCAATGGCCCAAGCCTGGTCCATTTTTTCTGAAATCTATGAGGCAACACCTGTTTAAATAGGGCAGAACCAAGGTGAAATGAAAAATGCTTAATCTAGTAGTTTAGAAAATGTGTTTATGGTCTGATGAATGTTAAATATCCTCATGAGAGAATGTAATAGTAAAATTTCATTCTCCTGAGAGACTATAGCAGTATTTATAGATTTCTATCAAATCCTATTGTAAGTTGTTTTGTCTATGAACATTGTATCTCTTTTTGTGTTTTGAGAAATACATATCTGTATTGTAACCAATTTACATTGTGACTAAATGCCATTTAACTTCCCCCTCTTTCCAGAAATCGTACAAAAGCCATGAACTAAGCTTAATAATAAACTAAAGAGTGAAGAAAAGGAGCTTAAACCCTCTCATTTGGTTGTCAGGCTCCCCCAGTAGTCAATTTCCAATTCTTTGCCACCACAAAAAGAGCTTATATGTATCTGTTTATTTATTTGTTTGTTTGTTTGTTTGTTTGTTTATTTATTTGATACATATAGGACTTTTTCCCTTAGGTCCTCAAGTATCATCATTGACTGTCATTACACCATTGCTATACTCTGCACAATGATCTCATGATTCTTCTGATTCTACTTTGCATCAATTCATATAGATCTTCCTATATTTTTCTGAACCCACCACCCTCATTTCTTATAGTATCACAAACATATGCTACAGTTTCTTTAGCAACGTCCCAACTGATGAGCATTCCTTCAATTTACAATTCTTTGCCACCACAAACAGAGCTGCAAGAAATATTTTTTGTACATATAGGTCTTTTTCCTTTTGCTTTGACCTCTTTGGGTATAGACCTATTAATGGTTTTGCTGGATCAAAGGGTATGCATAGTTTTATAGCATTAGAGTCATAGATCTAAATTATCTCCACCAATAGTTCATTAAAGACTCCACCAATAGTTTATTAAAGTATTTTCTTTCCCTCATCTCTTCCAACATTTGTCATTCCTATCAATAATCTTTTTTCTGAGCAGTTGCCCAAACAAACTTACTAACTCTAGGTTAAGAACTCCCAAACTTATTGCTGCAAAGGCCCACCACTGGTGTTCCCACTATACTCCAGGGCTGTGACCACCATGGCGAGCAGACCTCTCCTGCTGACCTACTAAATTATCTTATGCAAGATAAATGTCTCTCTCATACTTGTGGTTGACTCTTCTACTTCAAAATTAGATTTGAGGCATTATCTGAAAATTGTTTGGAGGGAGATGCTGAGAAAGCTCAGCTAAGTCCTGGCATGTGTAGCGCCATCTTTGTTCTACCCTTAGCTTGATGTATTTGTGAGATAGATCAGTTTAGAACATTCTATGGAAATGGGAGACAGCTGAGTGAACATATCTATTCAGTGATTGATATGGAACACGTGCTTTAAAAATAAAGCATCAAGTGGCTGGAATATCTTAATATGAGTTGAAATTAAAGTATAAACAATTACCAAGAAAATCTAATTAGTTATATTAAGCTTCAATAAGATTTTAAGTAAGTCGGTTAATTAACAATAAGAATGATACTTTTACTGGCAATAATCATACTGCCAATTTCTTTTTTTAAGCAAAAATTAATGAACATAAATTTAGCAAGTGCTTTTAAACTCAAATGAAGAAAGATTTATACTAAATATAAAGGTACTCAATAGCTTTCATTTAAATCCCATCCTACACTACATGCAGAAAATCTGGGCATTAAGATAAGTAGCAAAATGAAAATGGTAGGTATATAACAAGTTCATTGGCTCTGTCTCTCTGTACTGGCCACATGTCAAAAAGAAAATAATCATTTTATTATAAACAGCACAGAAGAAAAAGAAAATATGAGAGCTAAACTAAGACTCCCTCCTTCTCAGCTCAATGTTATTGCTGAAAATCCTCAACTTTCTAAAAATATTTACTTCCTTTTACTTAAACTCCATAAAAACTTACTCAAAGATTTTATTAATGTGACATGAAGAACCATTTGAGCTTAACAAAATTCATAAATCTTTGTTCCTTTCCCACCATTAAAAAAAGTAAAAGTTTAAAAAATGATGTTTATATTCATGGAAAAAACTAACAAAAGTAATTTATAAAACTTGAAAAGAGAATAGAGAATGAAAATTAGAAAAATTTCATAAAATGAGACAGATCAAAAGGAAGACATATACACACATATATGTGTACATATGCACATATATATGCATACATATATTCATGTACATATATATATCAAGATTTGAGTCAAGAATTAAGATTCTTTCACAACTTACACAAATTATTTTTTTAAGAGATCCATGATTTCACTGGCATAAAGATTACCTGGTGAGAGTTTTCTCTCAAAGCAGACTGGTATCTTCTTTAAAATGTGAGTCTCAAAAGGTTACCTGGTGTATAATTAGAATCTGCTCCCCAGGACTCTAAATCATAGCACCCTATTTACGAGTTTACCTACGTCCTTATGCAGGGAGATATATTTTGACGTAGCCTTGCCTCTGGTCTTTTTCCCCTGATTGTGGTTTGTGGAGGTGTCGGGGAGTGCCAGACAGGAGGATTTTTCTCATGTGTCTTTACTCAGGCTTTTACTTATGTTCTTGTATTTTTCCTACTTCAAGTGATTATTAATAAATCTTATAAAATATAATACTTGGAGTTATTGGATATTAATTTTAATCTTACACTGGGATACTAAGAAGTGAACTTAATTGTAGTGACAAAATTAGTGTGTCAGAGACAGAATTTGAACCCAAGTCTTTCTGAGTCCAAAGCCTACTTTCCATTTTAGAAAAAATATAGCTTATATAACTATTTAAAGAATAGTTAACTGGATAGAGTATCATACTACAGAAATTGTTTTCAATGGTCCACTGTAATTTTGGAATGAAAATACAGAGGAAGAACTTTAGGAGTTGCCCTTGTGCATTGTCAAACATTTTATCAATGACAGAGAAAGAGAAACTGAGAAAAAAAGAGAGGAGAAAAAGAGAGAAAAACAAATAGAGAGACAGAGAAACAAAGACAGAAACTGGAACAGGAAACTTATTTCTTAAAGTTTCAATAATCAACAAACTAGAAGATACACTCATCACCTTGGAGGATTAGAGTTAGGTTTCAAAATGATTTTGAATTAGAAATCTTCTAAAACTAAGAGGATGAAATTTGGTAGAGTATTGCAGGGTCACATGCACAAATGAAAAAGTATTTTTTATGCTTTCGTGCCTAGAATACCTAGCATGATAATTGGTATATAGTAGGTGCTAAATAAATTTTTATTGATTGACTAAGTTGACTAAAGATTACTAAACTAAAATTTGACAGAATGGTATTCAAACCAGGACTTTAGACTAAAAGCCAATTCTCTTTCTCTACTTTTTACATCCTGCCTTTATTCTGGAATGGAACTATGATCTAGTATATTCCAGAATGGTCCAGCCTCCAGTCACACCACAAACAAGCGGGGATTTGAGGGAAGGAATCACAATTATAGTAATTATATTTACCATCAAGAAAAAAAATGTTAAATTTAACTTTGGTTTCTAATATTGTGGTTCTAAACTTGAAAAATCAGAGGATGTTATGATGCCACAAAGCTCCTGTTATTCCTCAAAAATTTCTAGCAGTTCAAGAGGCTTCCACACTCATCTTTATCATTTGCCACCTTTTGCTTCTTTTACTGAGGCATTCAGCAAATCAACAACTGGTAGAATGTGAGGGGATCCTCAGTTGGGTCATTTAAGGAAGCAAAATCTAGAGGGACTATTCTGAGTCCTAGAGCAACCTGTTTCTCTAGAACCAACCGGTGGGTCAACTGCTAGTCACATTTCTGTGATCAGCTCCCAGAAATCAGTTTGCGCTACTAGTAAGACTTTGCCCTAATACTATATCCCAAGCTAAAGCAAGAGTTGGCAATGCCAGGGGCCACTCAAGTCATCTAGCCTACTATCTGTTGCATGGCAACCAGGCTTCCTTCCCACTGCACTCAGACCACTTCATACACACCACAGTAAAATTATACCAGCATGCAAAACATCTAGTTATTTTCACTTTAGGAAGGAAAAAAATGTTCCTCCCCAACAACTCTGAGAGCAAGATTTTAATCTTCTCTTTATCCTCATTCTTTGTATAAAAAGAAACCTTTTTATGGGATCCTAAATCCATGGTGAAGAAAAACTACCCAATGGAGGGCAAACTGAGGCTTCTTGTCCCCACTCAAACTGAAAGACTTTTGAAAAGAGGAAACAAAAGTTTTCACAAGAAATTTAAAGTAGGAAGAAATGGATATAGCTAGTTCATTTGGTTACAAAAGAGGAAGTTGGTCTGAAGTTCTACTGAAATAATCATCACACCAGTATCTAATAAATAAACATTCAAGTGAGTCTTATCTACACAGATACAGGTATGGTAAATATATGTACTATGTAAGTCTTTTTCTTAAAAACAAACAAAAAAAGAAAACATAGGTTTCTTGGAACCAGAAACATTCCTCCATTTTTGAGGTATGAAAAATGTGGAGTATTTTCCATGCAACTTTAAAATATTATAGATGATCTTATTTCTATAGAAATCACAGAAAGTATGTTCCTCAGATGTGCTCAGGAAAGTACATCTGAGGTGAACAGTAAATCACCCACTGATTCATTTTGAGAATAAGCAAAAGAGAAGTTTTGAAGAAAGGAGGCGAATAAGCTAGCTACTTACTTAACCTCAAAAAGGCATGCATTCCTTATTTTAAAGTCTTAAGGCACATTATCCAGCGAGTGAACAAGTCGAGACATTTAGGTGGCTGCTCAGGAAATGGGGGAAATTGAGAATTCATGAAATGCTTCCTCATGTGCTCTGCGATTATATTGTGGCAGAGGCAGAACACTTAAAGCAATAAATTAGGAAATTAAAAGGAAAACTGCTTCTTGGTCATCACAATGTTAGTTAAATGCCTATATATTTTTTCCAAAGTACAACTCAAATATCATCTCTCCCTGAGGTCTTGCCTGATATCCTGGCTAGTCATCAGAGTTCACCTCTCACTTGGTTGGGTAATTCTCAACCATTACAGTTGTAACATCAGGTATGACAGCTAGGGCATTTGGGTCTTATTCCCTTCCTTAACCCTAAATTCCTTGCCATCTATTCTTTATTTTTCCATCACTAGAGCCTACCTGAATGCTAAGTTCATGGAAAATAACTAATAAATATTTGTTGCTGCTGTTCTTTTGTGATAAAGATGGTGCATCATCCTTACACATGCATAAAACCTACATTTTCAAAGATTCTGCTTTAATCCTTCAATGCCTCCGAGTCAAAGGGTAATGGAGAGACCTAGGGTGGATGTTAGGAAGATGCCACATCAGCTTGAGAGTTTTATCCAGTCTGTTGTGCTGCTCTGATTCTTTTCTTTTAGAACTGGGTCAAAATGGAGCAAACCCGATGGTGCGCACGTAAGCTACAGTCTGTGAAAGTTCCTGAATCTCCTATGGAGGGTTGAGGGATAAAGTTAGAAACTCATTACTGACTTCCTTAAGTCCAATTTTGTGGAACTAAAAAGAAGTGAACAGTTCCGAACCTTGGAGGATGTGGTGCTCTCCCAAATGACTGCCCAGGTTTTGACTCTCTTTTAGACCCTGGAATAGAGTCAAGGTATGCAAACTGTTCAGTAGGACTGGAGGAAAAAAATGTACAGAGCTGAAGCTATAAATATAGAAACATCCTGAGCTTGCAGTGCTATTTGTAGCTGGGAATTGGCGACCCTGAAAAGGACAATCAACATCTTTTTTATCTTAAGCCTACCTGAAATTACTAGTTGAGGGGGGAAGGGAGTAGTAAATCCATTTTGAGGACAAATATAAAATTTCTTCTCATTTTTCTTTGGAAAAAACCTCAAAACTCAGGAATAATAAATAAAGACAATAGAACAGTGAGAAGCCAAACAAGGTCTGAGAAGACCATGTGTTTTTTGGCTGTTCCTGGCACATACTGTACAGACTAATAAGCAACTGGGGGTCCATTTATATTGTATGATTCCTTTTGTTATCTTGTTCAGTTTCCAGCTGATACCATCAAAACTTTTTTTTTTAAATCCCATTAGGAAGATGAAGCAACTTCAGAAACTAAGAATAAGTTTGTGGCATTTTCAGACAAGGATAGATATTGTCACAGAATCAAAATGTGCTAATCCAGGACAGGGTGAGTTCATTGTGAGAGATCAAGACCTAGAAAACATTAAACAATAGCCTTATAATCTCTATTGCATATTGACAGATGTACAAGGAAGAGTGCTAGATAGTGCAATGGGTAGAGAGCTAAATAAGAAGGACCAGAATTCAAATCCAGCCTCAGGTACTTACTAACTGTTGTGATGCTGGACAAGTCACTCAATCACGGTTTGCTTTAATCTCCTGGAGAAAGAAATGGCAAACTTTCCAGCATCTTTGTCAAGAAATTCTCATGAATAGTATGGTCCACAAGATCATGAAGAATGGACACAACTCAACAACGACAACGACAGCAAGAGATTTGTCTCTTTTCTAATAGAGAAATTCTTTGGAGGGATGTTGTGTATGAAATGTCTGTAAACTCTAGAAAGTATTTATAATATATAAAACTTAATCATGCTCCACTATCAGTATATGACTACTTTTTTTTAATAAAATAAAGACTAAACATGAGAAAAACTAATGCTTTAGCAAAAAAAAAGAGTCAATATTCCTGGGAGGGATTTCATACAACTAAACTTCATATTTCTAAAGGTTGATTTTTTTCTAATTTCTGAAATATTTCTCAATCACACCATAAATCACTTCTCAATAGCTTCTCTAGAAAGCTAGAACAAAGAAAAACATTTAAACAAAGACGACTAAGAAATCCACCAAATATTCCAATTTATGCTACATTCCACTCCCATAGACTTTCACCAGTCCAAGTGAGGAGAAATAGGTTCTATCATCTTTGTCATCTTGCTTCTGGTCCTGAGACTGGTTCCTATGTTAACCTGACTCAGGTTTGTCTTCTATTACTAGCTACATTTATATTATTGTAGCCGTGTATATTATTCTCTTGGTTTTGCTTACTTTCCTCATCTGGAATTCATTTTTTTTCTGTGTTCCTCTGGTCTCCTCTTCCCCATAAGACTATAATTTCCTTAAGGTAGGGACTGTCACCTGCCTCTTTTTGTATCCCCAATACTTAGCACAGTACCTAGCATGCAGGAGGTACTAAATAAATGTTATGTGGAATTGAACTGAATCATACTCACCATTTCTCATAGTATAGTAATATTCCATTATATTTATATCCCACAATTTATTCAATTATTTCTCAATTAGTGGGCAATTTTCTTTCCAATTTATTATTGTCATAGAAAAACTGTTGCTATGGGTATTTTTTATACCTATGGGACCTTTATTTCAGGCAATTAGTCCATTGGTATTTCTGACCAGTAATGTGATCACTGAATAAAGGCAGGGAGGAGAGTACAGTTTAATGACTTTTCTTACATAATTCAATTTTTATTAGAATTTAGATATAGAGGTAGAAGGAGCCCTAGAGGTCATCTAGTCAAATTGCTTCATACTAAAGATGATAAAGATGAGGCCCAGGAGGGTCACATGACATCTACTGTCAAAATGGTATTAAATGGCAAAGCCCAGATACTCCAAATATAAATCTAGTTCTTTTTCCATTATACCACAATGGACCATTTTCAGCAACACCAACAGTGTATTAGTGTACATACTCTCTGTTGAGAGCCGTTGGATGTAAAAAGCCATTGGAGAAATAGGATCAAATTTAGGGCCTGTTATCTGGATTCCCTACGTGACCAATCCAGGCTGAGGCAGTCTTTGTGTTTGGTTCTGGTCACCTGAGCCCTGAAAAGCTCTGGTACCAGCAGGTAGGTTAATCCAAAATCAACTTGACCCCTCCAAGAGGCTATTAGGAGTCATTTAGAGAAACAGAGTCTGTAACAGATATTTTATCTGGATCCCATTACAAAATCATCGGCAAGTAAAACTGTGTGTATGATTTTTCTGCACTGCATGTCAGGACGCAGACAGAATGGGCCATCTAAGGTAAAAATCTGAGGCTCCTCTTTTGACTCAATTTTAGATCCCCACCTTTCTTAATATTCTTATTGGAAAGCTTTGAGTCTTTAGCAGACCAGCATCTTCTGAGTTAATGATTCCTCTCCTTGATAATTAAGAAGCCCGAACCCTAACAAACATTACTTAGATAAGACTGCATACTTAGATAAAAACTGGAGCCTTTAGTCTGGACTTTATTTGACCAGGTGCAAACCTTAATCCAGGACTCAATTAGTGAGCATCTCCATAAAATATTTCCACTCCCAGAATTATCCCCTATTAAATTGATGTTTGGAATTTGGCCATTGTCTTTGTACCTTTATTCTTTAGACTTTAATGGGTTGTGTATGATTTGTTACCCCTTCACAGCTATGACTCTTTCTTTGTGTTCTTTGTTTGAAACCAGTATAAAATAAAGTCCAAATCCCATTGCATTAGGGCAGCATGGGCTAACCGCTAGTCTGGTTGTTCTCATTTTCTTTTTCCTGTCTTAACAATCTGACGCTGTAAAACACCATTCAGAAGCCTTACCATATAGAGCTGGTCCTCTATAACTGTCCCTCTAACACTATTTCTATCTTTTGTTATCTTTGATGATATAATAATAGTAATAATAATAAACCTCAGGATTATTTTAAATAAATGTTCTTAGTTATTTTGAACATTTTCTACCTGGTTATTGAGAAGCCACAATTCTTTTTTTGAAAGCTGTTCATTCTTTGGCCATTTATCTTTTTTGGAATGGTCTAATATGTTTGTGTAAATCCCCCTTTATATCTTGTATATTAGACTTTTTCCAGCAGGTCAAATTTTAACTTCTACTCTTTTAATGTGGGGTTGGGAGGGGGTACAACTGGTGGCAGAGTAGATAGAGTGCTTGGCCTGAAATCAGGAAGACTCATCTTTCTGAGTTCAAATCCAACCTCTAACACTTACTAGCTATGTGACGATAGGCAGATTATTTAATTCTTTTTGCATCAGTTTCCTCATGTGCAAAATGAGTTAGAGAAGAAAATAGCAAACCACTCTAGTAGAGACAAACACAACTGAAAAAAATGACTTAATGACAACAAATTTGGTAAGAGAAGGGAAGGGAATGAACATGTATATAGTGTTTACTATGTTCTAGGTACTGTCCTGAGCATTTTTTACCAATATTATCTCATCCGATTCTCATAGCAACCCTGGGAAGTATCTACCTATTATTATCCCCAGTTTATAGCAGAGGAACCTAAAGTAGACAAAGGCTAAATGACTCCCAAAGTCACACAGTCATTAAGTATCTAAGACTGGATTTAAACTCAAGTCTTTCTGATTTTATTTCCAGTTCCCTTATCAATTGTCCCACCATGTCTCCATTTCTATTTCTCAGTTTTCCATTTCTACTAATAGAAAGATTGTAATTTCCCAGTGTAGTTTTTTCCCCCAATAAATTTTGAATGTCAGTATCATGGCCAAAGGTCATGGGGAAGCATTTTTGGTGGATAGAACACCAGCAAAGCTCATCTCAGAATCATTAAGACCTTTCTGGATTTAATTTCCTCCTTATTGGCTACATGACCCTACAAGTCCCTTAGTCTAGAAACATTCCTAGGAATCTCTCTAAGTCTTTGAGTTGCAAGAAGGTACTTGTATGTCCTGGTAGTGGGAGGTGGTCCTCCCTACACTGGAGAAATCAAAGTTTCAGTCCTGCAAAGGATGGGAATGGAGAGGGGAAGATCTTAATGAGGAAGCTTTGCTCAGGTTTGAAGAGATTGGTTTTACTTGGTTAAGTCAATGTTATCAACATGCTTCTAGTGGGAAAAATCTCAGCATTGAAAAGCAATTTAATAATGACTTAAAATACTATCTACCTGAAGTATTCATACTTGCATACTAACTTTTTAAAATGATAAAAGTGAGTATCAGGACTTTTGACCTAAACTAATATATAAAAAGATATGGAGGAGAATTTTCCCGTACAGATTTCTGCATATATAAATTCTGGGAAGGCAATAATGTGCAATAATGTATTTTAGCCACAAATTTATTGCTAAACCAGAATTAAACGAAATCCATATTTGGCAAAAATCATCCTCAATTTCTACTCTATCATAGGAACTTAAACATGAATTATGAAAACAAAAAGCCTAGAAATGTATTCAAGTGTTACTTATAGTGAAATCTACCGAAGATAGCATCTAATTGATGTCAAATTGTCAAGATTTCACTGCTGAATTCAGGGAAGCGGTCTCTTTCCATAAGGATTATTTTGCTTACTATTCACAGTAATACAATTCAACTGAATGCTAAACATTATATTACAAATGCAAAGCCTTTAAAAGCACAAAAAATTGATAATGCTTCTAGGTTAATTCCAACATAGTCCATCACCTAGGCAATTTGTAGGACTGTGGAAGAAAGTGATTCACTTTCAAATGCGTATGCCTCTACAAAATTACCAGAACAGCCAATTTATGAAAACTGTTGAAATTATGAAAATAAGCTTTCTTAATTACCAATGTGCAATTAATCCCAATTCATTACTTTTAAGATCAAAAGAAATTGGGTGAGGGGAGATAATTTACTCTACGTTGGGTTGGACTTGTAAAGTGTTAATTGCTATATGATAAATTTTGACTAATGATAACTTGTGAAATCACTTCTAAATCCACAATAGTATTTAAAAGTCAATAATTCATTTGAACCAGTTAAGTAACTATTATGTGTTAGGCACTTCTGTAGGCAATAAAAAAAAACACATTCTAATTAACCATTTGGATCGAGTACAAAGTTGGTAGTAGAACTGGAAGTTGAGTTTAAGTCTTTAAGTCTCACATCAGAAACAAATTGATGGCTATGTGATTTGGGGCAAATCAGTTAAACTATCAATGCTCCAGTAGGCAATGCTCTCAGACACTTGAATTCCAAAGGAAGTATCGACTTGCATTGGTAGGGGGAGAGTCTTGATCTGGGAATTCCCTATACTAGTGAAGTCATCCTCTAGTTCTCATTCCTATATCATAGCTCTAATAGAAAAATCATTTCAGTAATGAATATATAAAATGTAATATATTTACATACCTACACACACATATATGCTTGTTGGGGGGACAACTAGGTGATACAGTAGATAGAATGCTAGGTCTGTAGTCAGGAAGACCTCTCTTCCCGAGTTCAAATCTGATCTGAGACACTTACTAATTGTATGACCCTGGGCAAGTCGTTTATCCCTGTTTGCCTCAGTTTCCTCATCTGTAAAATGAGCTAGAGAAAAAATGGCAAACCTCTCTTGTCTCTCTACCAAGAAAACCCAAATGGGGTTATGGAAAGTCAGACACCACTGAAACAACTAAATATCAAATATATATTCATATGCATATATATAATATATATGTATACATAAATACACATGCACTCACATATATTTGTGCGTGGAGAGAGCAAATGAGAGTGAAGCAGTGTGGCTGCCATCACTTATTTAAAGGCAATAAGGACTAATAACTATAGTCATCTTAATTTTTCCAAGCTATGTAAAAACACAGAGAAACTAAGCAGCTTAAAAGAATGTTCATTGAATTTTTAAGCTGGAAAAAAAAATTTAATCATTATATTTTTACCTCATCTCTTCATTGCTTACATGAAGAAACTCTGAACCATCAGGTTATATGATTAGCCAAAGGTCATACAGCTAGTTAGAATTAATACTCACACAAAACTCTCCCAAATCATAAATCTTGCCTAAGACCATTTAGTAAATCACTGGAGCTAAAGTTACCAGTTCCTTCACTGAATTCAACTTCTTCATCATATATGGTTTCATAGTCTTAATTAGATCTTGGTATTTATCTTCTCCAAGGCACAGTGCTTTCACAAAGTAGGCATTTAATAAAATATCATTGATTGAGTCAATGAATACAGATTTAAGCTGATGGTTTTACTCTAATATATTAAAATGCAGCAAGGTAAGAAACAAAACAAACTACAAACCCTTCCAAAATAATATATCAGGTCAAAATTAATTGTTTGGAGGGCTTAAATGTATAGAATCTGGTAGAGAAAAAACAAATACTTGCTGTGGTTTTGTGGGCTTAAAACATTTGGGGGTTGCTTTTGATCTTCCAATGGCAGTATATCATAATAGAGGAGGTATTTGTAATGTATAACAAACCCTCTGCCAACAGGTTCATGTTTAATAACCTTCATGACTTAAAAACTATATCTTCCCTAAAGGTATGTAATTAATTTTAGGTAATTAAAGATCAAAATATAATTATGATCTATGGATCATAGTAAAGGACTTTCACTTCTAGAATAATCTGCTAGGGAAGTAATCTGGCTGTTAAATTGTGAGAGTTAATAATGAGGGTGATTTTTGAATTAAGTATGTAAAATTTAATCTATAGGACAGTTCCTTTCACAATCTTTTCCCCTCAAAAAAAAACCCACAACAGGCTCTAATATCATTGTCTTCTTGAATTGCTCTCATGGGACCATGAGATATTGTTTTTATTGTTTTGTTTTATTTTTAAATTGTTTTTAAATGTTTTTAAATGAATTGATATATTAGCTAAGAAAGGGAGTTACCTTCATAAAAAAATCATAGAAGCTCAGAGTTGGCAGTTTTACACATATTTCAATCTGACTTGGACCTGAACATGCACCCCATTTGCAATGGCTTCACTGATCTCCTACCTCATCTGTAAAATGAATGAACAGAACCAGATGGGCTCTGAGATTCCTTAGAGAATTAGCTCTATGAGCCCATAAATCTCTGATGAATGGGTACACAAAATATAATTTGTCTCTGGGAAATATAATCGATAGAAACTCAAACTCACCAGATAGATGAATAAGGAGTTATATATTGTAGTTTGTTTGGGCTGTTTTGACTGGGTCTCCTTAACTTGCTCAAGGTGGAAATGCCAAGGTCCCTCTCCATCATTCTGAACTTGTTGAACCATCATCCACCCTTTCTTATATAATTTGCTGCCCTTTCCTCCCAAACAAATTTCTGGACAAATTCATTATAATAATATCTGACTATTCAGGCATCTGATAGGCTTAGCTCACTGGATCTCAGAACTTCTCAGCTCAAGATATTTACCAGCTTCAGTGTTCAAGATATTCACCTGCTAATTATAAAGTATTACATGTATGTACCACCACACCTGTCTATAAACTATTTTTCATGAGAGTTTCGCTTGGAAATTTTTTCAAACTTGGAGATCTTCTGAATTTTCTATAATAACATTTTTATCTATACTTGGAAATGATGTATAATTGTGCTCCCAAAGTAACTGCCCCAAGAAGCAGACCTTACTCCTAAACTCTTTACATAAAAGTGTATATGAGAGTAATATCACCACCTTCTCCTTTTTTGCCTTCTTTTCAATAACTCATTGCATTTTCCACCATCCAAACCTGAGACCTGAATATATTAAGGGCTTGTTTTAGGTAAGTCTCAAGGCCAGTTAAGGGTAGATATGGGACCAGAACTCACCTACATATCTAAATATCCTTTGACTTTGGCCTTGAAGAATGAGTGAGATAGGCAGAACTGAAGGAGGGATGGAGGAGAAAGAATGCGTAATGAAAGAAGAGAAGCAACAAAAAGCAAAATTTTATAACAGCAAAGCATATGCATGGGAAAGTCATGGTGGGAGGTCAGACCAAAAACAGATCAAACACGGTCAAACTGAAAACCTTTGCCTGCCAGCTGAAGAAGTTTGGGGTTTATTCTGTTGGTAATGAAGAGTTTCTCTAAAATACTACCCCCATGTCTAACAATAGTAAGAAGACAGCAACCTCAGACTCTTCAAAGGCTATGCTAACAAAGTACAAGTTTAAAGCTATGTCAGCAGAGTGGGAACTTTGGTTGGAGAACATGATATTTTCTCCTTGGTCCTCTCATGGAGTCAAGAGTACCTCCTCAATGCAATTATCATGTATAAGCTTGCTTTGCAAATAGTTTTATTTGTAGGTCATCCTTCCCCTCCCAGCCCCTGAAGATGTATAATTAAGCTCCATGAGGACAGAGAGCATGCTTTAACTCAAGAAATTCAGTGAACACAATGATCAACTATGATTCTAGAGGAATAGGAATGCAGAATACTGCCCATCCACTGATCGAAAGGCAATGGACTAAACATGCAAACACAAAAACCAAGAGAAATATTTAAATGGAAAAAAATCAACAAACAGGTAACGAGGCACATATTTTTGGATATGGCCAATATAGGAATTTGTTTTGTCTGTGTTTATTTGTTACAAGGGTTTTGCTTTTTCTTTCTCAGAGGTCAGAGAGGGAGAAAATAAATGTTTGTTGATTCAAAAAATGCAATTTCATTCTTTAAAATGATGAAATCTAATCTTTGTGAAGGATTTCTTAAACTGTAAAGCACCATAAAAATGCAAAAAAGTGCTTTATTAAAACTTTGTATCTCTCCAAGTGCTTAACATATTGCTCAATCAGTCTTTTTGTGTTATTGTGGAATAGAAATGCAAGCCTAGCAGACAGACTATGTGTATATAGTCTGAAGGTTAACCTAGCTAATTTTGGTGAAGCTCATCACAGAAGGTTGGTCACTAGCTGATGGCTATCTTTCGGCTACAAATATTCACTCAACAAGCTAGTAAAAATATGGACATTTACAGTATGTATTGGTAGAGAGGACACCCACTTTCAGGAAACCACTCAGCTTTTCAATTGCCAAAAGAATGTAGATAGAACCTTTGAAGATTTCTGAAGAGTGGATTACACACCAGAGTGGGAGTTACGCAGTGGCATTATGTAGGTTTGGAGCAGACACAGTCTAGATAAGACGCTCTTGCAATAATTCAGAAAAAGGCTAATAAGGGCCTAAAATACACTATTGGGGATGGGAATGAAGAAAAGGAGATAAAGGAGTGGAAATTTCTAAAAGCCAAAATGACAGGACTTAGCAACAGAAGGCATATGAAATATGAAGGAAGAAAGAGAGATTAAAGAGGTTTACTAGGTTTTAAGTCTGAATGATTGCTATAAAATGGTCACTTTTCTAACAGAGATAGCAAGTTGAAGAAACACTTGCATATCTTGGAAGGAAAATGAGTTGAATTTTGGACTCTTTGAGATTGTTGTGCTCAGGGCCATACGGGTGATTTTATGGAGATGATTAGAGAATATGGTGTGGTGTAATAGTAAAAACACTGACTTAAAAGTTAGGAGAGCTAGAATTGAGTCCTGACTCTGCTATTCATTAACTGTGTTAGCACAGAGGAAGCACTTAATAAATGCTAATTCAGTGATTTATTGTGTGATTTTAAGTATAACATTCACTTCTCTAGCCTTTTGCTTTCATATTTTTAAAATGAAGGGCTTCTATCCAATTCAATAAGTCCAAATACTGACCTTTGACTTGAGAAGGAGGTCAGGGATGGATGGACATAAAGATTCTGAAATTACACTTCTAAAGACAGTAATTGAAATAGTGGGTGTAGATGAGATTGCTAAGTGTAGAAAGAAAACAAAGGGCTGAGAATAAAAAATTGAGGAATTCCAAGATAGGCAGGATGGGAAGGAAAGAGTCATAGATGGAGGTGGACCATGAAAGTTCAAAGGCTCTGAAGCCAAGGAAAGAAAGCACTTAAAGAAGAAAGCAGGGGATGGTGTTAAATATAATCCAAAACTCAAGGTGTTAGGACAATAGGAAAAGGAATAGAATATGTAGAATGTGCTGACCTTTGTAAGAGAAGCAGCAGTAAAGTAAAGAAATCAGAAGCCAGATTGCAAGATATTGGTGAAGATCTTGGGTGGTGAGAAAGTAGAAAGAGAGCTTAGACTACTCAAAAGAGAAGGTTAGTGATAAAAGAAAGATGCTATGATTAACTTCGGAATATAGCCAACACAATAAAAGGTTCTGTGGTCATCTTGTGTTGTCAAATAAGAGGATATTAGTATTTTGTAGGCACAAAGGAAGAAGCCAGTGGCATATGAGAGATTGTTGATGAGAGGACCTGATAGTAGAGCATGGAGCAATGACTAGCAAGAAAGCTAGAGAGAATGGAGTCAAAGACAGGAGTAAAGGTGCTATTAACCTTGGAATAGAGAACAAGCATTTCTTTTTTAAAAAGAAGGAAAGAGGATGTAATGAAGTAGTTTTAGAAGATGTGATAAGCATTGATGAATTGGTGAATTAAACTATCATCTCAAAGAATCATGACATTTAAAATATTTTCAAAACAAAATTAATTTAAATCAAAACATGAGAAAATTAAGCACTCATATAAGAAAAGCAGAGATTCCTATTAAGTAACTTTATTTGAACTAGGGAAAATATTTCAAATTCTCCCTAGTGAAAAAGAAAAAGAAATGTTTATGGAGATTATTTTAGGTAACTTGAGAATTTGGCAAGGGATGTTTCATTTGGCCAGGCCCCCCACACCCAATATACATTTGAGAAGTTGAGGTAAAAGAAACCAGAGCTGATAAGGTACTAAGAGGGGGAGGAATCACAGGATGGAAGAAAAAGAGCTTTTTAAAATAATGTCAGATTATGCCAAGTTCAAAAGTACTCTGAGCCTGCCACAGTTTTGAAGTCATGATACATTTCTGCCCAATCAGGTATCACCTGGATTAGTTGTTGGATAAGAAAAGGTCTATGGCAGTACTATGGAAATTAGTACCTAATAAAAATTACATAAGGTCGTGCCTAATAGTTTTGATAAATGACATAAAAGAATTCCTATATCAAGACATGCAGATTAGCTCTACTTCACAAAAAGCAATATATATTTTTTTCAAAGTAGTGGCTGCAAGGACATTCTGAATTAGCTATTGAGACAGAAATACTAGCATAATTACAGAAAAGGGAAGAAACAAAGATTTCTAAGAACATAGGTAGCCATAAAATAAGGGGGCTTCCTCCAACAGTTGCTCTCCCATAGCCTATTTTTCCAGGAGGAAGTTCAGAACCATGGAGACCTTGACAACTATTCAGTAGCACTTTTAAGAAGAAATTAAGGATTTTAACTAAACACTGCAATTATATATAACTGCTTGAATTCTCTAAACATCTGTAATGGCAAGCAGACAGAGAGAAGGATGGGAAAAGACCAGGCTATCAATAGGGGTAGAAATTTCCAATACTAATAAAATAGTCCAGTGAGATATATTTGGAACTGGTTCAATGAAACAATCCCAAGAGTAGTCATTAATGATTTAATATCTACTTGGAAAGAGGTCTTCAGTGATTTGCCTCAAGATCTTTGTATGGTCCTGGGATAATAATTATTATGAATGTGCTCTGAGTAGGAGAAAAATGTCATGTTTATCAGATTTACGGATGACAAAAACATGCTGAATGATAGTATCCAAAATTACCTTTAGACTAGAACAACAGGCTCAACCTAATAAGAGGAAATTTAATAGGGAAAAATATAAAGATTTTTTTTAATTTTAATTCTTTGGTCAAGATCTGCTACTCATCAATTTCATTAATTCCCAGTAAGGAACTTCTACCAAAGCAGAATGGGAAAAATTGCAACTTTCAGTCTTACAGAGTACCCTAAGAGCACTAAAAGGTTGAATTTACACAACTAGTCTGATCAGAGGCAGGACCTGCATGTAGCTTTATTCTCACTGCCCTTTACCCTCAATATAGTGCTTCCTTTCAAGTAGGACCCAAGCCTTATAGGTTTAAAAAGAAAATCAACTTCACGAGAAAAAGACAAAGGAGATGTGTCTAGAAAGAAGTCTGTCTAAAGGACAGCTTAGGCTCTTAGTAAACTTTATTTTTATGGAAGTCAGCAGTATGACATGAAAGCCAAGGAAGCTAATGCGAGCTTAATTTGCATTAAGAGGCACAAGGTACACGTCTAAAGAGGTTATTGTAGGGCTGCACCCAGACCTAATCAGACTATTTTTGTATTCTATTCAGTTTATGAGAAGCAATATGGAACAGTAGAAAAAGAGCCAGTCCTAATCCCAGGAAGACTGGGATTCAAATTCCAACCCGATTCATTGCCCAACCCAAGGCAACTCACTTTAATATCTCAGGAGTCTAGACAACTAAAAGGTAAAGTTGCAGGGAAAGGGCTCACTGGCATTGAGAGAGAGAATTTCCCTTTTTGGCAGTTCCCTATACTGAAGAACTCCCAGGCTCAGTCCCTATTGTGATACTGGGTATCATATTTTAGGAAAGATATTAAGCTCGACTGCATCCAGAGGAAGGTGACCAGGATAGTGAATGGCCATGGAGCATGCCATCAGCTAAAGGAATCTGGAGAAGATTTATAGGGTACAGGATAGTCACCTTCATATGTCAGGAGCTGTCAAAGGGAAGTGAGATTAGAATTAGTCCCATAGGAGAGAACTAGGAGCAATAAGAAGTTGCAAAGAGACACATTAAAGCTGGATGGAAAGGCAAACTTGCTAATAATCAGAGCTGTCAAAAAATGACATGTACTGCCTCTGGAGAGAGTATATTTTCCCTCACTGGAAATCTTCAAGGGGAGACTTCAAAATGATGATAGATAGATAGATAGACAGATAGATAGACGATAGATGGACAGATGGATAGATAGATGAATAGATAGATGAAGAGATGGATGAAGACATGGTTGAATAGATGGATGGATAGATAGATAGATTTTATTTTTTAGTCTTGAACATTGTGCTTCTTAATGCAAATTAAGTTAAAAGTTGTTATGAAATCTCTGCTTGAAGATTTCCATTGAGAATCTACTCCCTCCAGAAGAAGTGAACTTAATTTTTAATATAACTATATATTAATATCATTGGTTCCCTTTGTGATCCAATTTGTTTTCTCTTATACCTTTAAAAACACTATTTTGAGAAAGAAGAGGTCCATAAGCTTTGCCAGACAGTCAATGGGATTCATAACACATGAACATAGTTAAGAATTCTTATTGTGGAAGAGATTCTTGTTTGATTGTGGATTAACTAGCTAGCCTCTGAGGTCCTTTCCAGCTTAGTCAATAAACATCTGCTATGTGATGGGCACTATGTTAAGCATAAAAAGAATCAAAGACAGTCCCTATCCTCAAAGAGCTCATAATCTAATGGGGGTGAAGGTGGAGAGACAACAAACAAATATGTACAATCTATATTCAGGAGGGCAGCAAGATGGCTCAGTGAAATAAGAGACAGGCCTAGAGACCGTAGTCCTGGGTACAATTATGATCTCAGACACTTACCAGCTGTGTGACCCCTGGGCCAAGTCACTTAACCTTCACTGTCTAGCCCTTACTCCTCTTCTGCCTTAGAACCAATACCCAGTATTAATTCTAAGATAGAAGGTAAATGTTTTTTTTAATCTATATTCTGGATAAAAAGGGAATATTAACAGAAAGAAGGCACTAGAATTTTAAAAGGACTTGGGAAAAGCTTCCTGTAAAAGATGGAACTTTGGTTGGGACTTTAAAAGAACTCGGAAGGTAGAAACAAAGAGGAAGAGAATGGCGGACAGTCAGAAAAAAGTTCACAGCTGAGAGATAGGGTGATTTGTTCATGAAACAGCAAGGAGGTCAATGTCACTGAGATTCTATTATTCTAAAAGCCTCAAAATTCAAGATTTCATCTCTCAACGGTATTCCTCAAATATCTACTTGTTTCCTTTATCCTCTTCCCAAAACTTAAGGTTTAATACTTGTGTAAGTGAGAATGTTTTATCCTTTACTAAGATCCTATGCCACTGGTTCTTAAAAACTAGAGCAGCATTAGCTCTATCAATCCCTACAAAGTTAGAAATGCCTCAGACCGTGAACTGGATAATATGTTTGTCCTTTAAAGCCCAAGAGAGCTATTTTCAGAGGCTATCATCAGAAGTTTTACCACCAAATGGTCAATATTTTGTCTACAATAAGTGGGTGAAAATGCAATTATAACTAAGATTTCAAAGTAGCCTAGGATAGTAAACAGAGAGCCAACCTTAGTCAGGAAGATCTAAGGTCCAGTCATGTCCCTAACATATATTGGGTATGAGGTCCTGGAAAAGTCATTTTATTCCTCAGTATTTCAAGAAACTCTGAATCTTTAATAAGCAGAGCAAGTGCCAGTCTACACTGTCTGAAGCTCCTTACATCAATGAAATCAAAGGTTCAGACCAAAAACACACAAAAACTATTTCTTCATAGCAACCCTATGAAATATTTCAAGAGTAACAATTCTTGTTATTTGGACTTACTGAAGCTCTGAGAGATTCCAAATATTTTCCACAATGATTTAGCTAGTAAATGTGTAAAGCATGATTCAAACTCACATCTCCTGACTGCATCTAGCACTCTAATCATAGTCCCTACCTTGCTTCAACACACACAACACTGAAATCAGGGAAACTCTAAAGTATTAGAAAAAGTTAACTGATTTTCTTAAAACCATTTAACTGCCTAATCGCTTTCTGGTTTTTCTCATAAACGGCATTATCTAAACTACAGAATTTGCAAAATAAAACAAAACAAAACAAAAAGCTTTGACAAGTTCAAAACAGGAAGAAGGGAAGAGAGATGACTGGTTCACCAGTTTCTTGGTTTCTTGCCTCTGTCTGAACTGTCACATCAATCATTATTAACATACCTTTATCAGATCCACAAATACCACAGCTAGCATTACACCACCAAACATTTTCATAGCTCGAGTATTTTGTTCTATTTTGGTTAATACTGACAATAATCAATATGATATTTTAATCTGAAATTAGAGTTTTGTTCTCCCAGCCATCAGAAGGATCTCTACTTCTGGCTCCTTTTTCTCCCTCAGTGATGGGTTTTTGATTAACTTATATTATACATTCTGAATTCATATTGTCCTGCTTTTACACCAAAGCCTGTATTTACAAGGGTACTGCCCAAGGTTAACGTGTAATTAGAGGAAAATGGCACTAATTAAGTCAAAGTCATGGCCTTAAGACCCTCAGATGGGCTAGTTTTTTTCACTAACATCTCCCACTAACCCTTATAAATGAATATGAGTTTATGGGGCCTGGTGACCTGGGAAAGAAGGGAAGGAGCCATGGATGCATTCCAATTATCAGGAGGAAAAATGCTAAGACTTCATTGAGAAGATGGTATTTGTATGTTATGTGTGAGAGATTTATCTTACGGGAGGCAGCATAGCCCAGTGAGAAACGGCCTCTGGAACAGGAAGACCTGGGTGGAAGTCTCACTTCTGACTTGATACACAGTGGTTGTTTGACCCAGAACAAGTCATTTAACATTCAAAAACACTGTAGAACAGGTGCCAGTCTCAACTGAAATAAAGAATGGCTTCCAATACTGGGGAAATCAGAGTAAAAAAATTTAGAGGAAGTATTTACATTTTAAAATTTTACTTAAATTTTAAAGCAATAAACACAAAAAGAGGAAATTGGCAATTGACTGGTGGTTGGCATGGGCATCCCATGCCCCATCTCTCTGTCTTTCCTAAATCTGACAGTCTGAAAGGTTTCCCACAATCCATCAAAGACCAAAGAAACATTTTAAGCAACATGCATCTATTAAGCACCTACTCTGAGCCAGGTACTCTGTGTTCTAGTTTCTAGAAATACAGAGACAAAAATGAAGTAATACTGCTGAAAAGTAGTTTAGCAATTTATACTTTACATTGAATTTATTTTAACAAAAGAAAACAAAACAATTACAAAGCACTTTTGCTTCCTGGAAAGCATTTTCTGAAATCATAGTATCATAGTAGAAGTCAATGGGGAGAAGAGGGCACTTGCATTACTAGAAACAGAACTTTCAAAAGATAAAACTCCTTCTGTAGAATCCTGAACACTCAAATTCATGTCTGTAACCGTAAAAATTTAGGCTTTGAGAGCATTCACCTTCACACCTTGAGTCACTGTGGGGGCCTGAGTTTAATTTATCTTTGGTGTCACCAACTATTTGGACAATGTTTAGTCATCTCCCACTTAACAAGCTCAAGGCTATTTTAAATACAAATAAGCTTTGAAAAAAGCGGTCAGTTATTGTTTGCTTTGATGTTGTTAAGCAACTGTAAGTTTATGATGTTTCTTGAGCCTATTAATTGGCCATCCTGCCTTAAGTGAAAGCAAAAGCAATGGATCAAATCCTCAAACAGCTTTAAACCCAAAAGGTCTGGGTTTATGGGCTCCTATTAAAGTGCCAATTCTGCAGGTGAATTAATTCCCTGACAAACTCTAGATAAAAAGTCTGATCAAATTTGGACTTTCACCTCCACCCTTGAGAAGAAGCATATTCTATAATCATCAGAAGCCTAGTCACAGATGAAGTAGAGACAGGGCAACGATCAGAATTCAAAGTATTCTCCTGTGTTAAAAGGAAAAATTCAATGACACAAGATAGAATTTTCACACTTTCCCTCAAATCTCTTCTTGTGAGAATTTAGTCATCTCATTCTTTCCATTTGTCATTGTGCAGGTGAAGATTATAATTATTATTAAGTATATCCTGGCTGAGAAAAGGGTATCTACCTTCCTGTTTAAACTGCTTCCAGATAAATTGGAAATCAAGAGACTTGGATTCTAATTCTAACCACCCAGTTCACTTTGACAACATTACTTAAATTCTCTGGGACTTAGTTATTTCATTTATAAAACATCAGAGTTTCTTTCACCTCTCAAATTCTACAGTGCTATTTTTTAGATTTGACTGTGGAATCAGTTTCACAGAGGTAGTGTAGAAAAGCAAAAAGAACTCTGCAATCAGGTTTGGGTTGAAATATTGTCTACAGCAGACTATTGATAACTAATGTGACCTTAGACATTGCCACAGAACTCCCAAAAGACTGAATAATTTTGAAGGTGCCATCCAGCTCTAAAAAAAATATTTTATGTTATTAATATCTATGTCACTGGTACAGTAAATAAATACATACAAATACACAGACACACATTAAAGTCATCAGAGACAACCATGAATGCAAAGATCCAAGATAACTAGAAGGGCAGAAGGGATTTATGACAAAAAAAAAAAAGCTACCCGCTGCCATAGAGGGAACTGATGGAGTTTGAATGTAGGTTGAAGCATATCATTTTTTATTTTATTTCCTTTATGAGTTTTCCTCTTTATATAAGCAATATGTATCTTCCTTTATAACATGCCAAATATAGAAATATGTATAGCATGATAGCACACACATAACCTATATATATATCTGCCATCTCCAGTTGGGGAAGAAAAGGGAGAAGAGGAAAGAACATGGATGACAAAATATCAGAAAGTGGTAATTAATTAAAAATCATATCTAGGGGGCAGCTGGGTAGCTCAGTGGATTGAGAACCAGGCCTAGAGACAGGAGGTCCTAGGTTCAAATCCGGCCTCAGACACTTCCCAGCTGTGTGACCCTGGGCAAGTCACTTGACCCCCATTGCCTACCCTTACCAATCTTCCACCTATGAGACAATACACAGAAGTTAAGGGTTTAAAATTTTTTTTAAATCATATCTACATGTAATTAGGGAAAATATAATAATAATGATAATAAAGTCAGTGGGGAGTATACTTAAATTGGTATCAGGTATCACAGTGGGTGAGAATATTGGACTTGTGAGGACAACCTGAATTCAAATCCTGCCTCATACTTATTGAACAAGTCACTTAAAACTTGTTCGGCCTCAGTTTCCTCACCTGTAAAATGAAGAAGATAATAATAATAGCATCACAGGATTGTAGTGAGCTAATACACACAGCACTTTGTAAACCTCAGAGCACTATATAAGTGCTGGATATCACCATTATCAAATAAATTAAAACTCTTAATACAGAAACGAAACTATCTTAAAGAACAAAAAAGTCTCATTATTTATAGGGAAATCCTATAAGGAAAGTCGTTTGTGGGCAGTCATAGATAATTGATAGGTTAGAGCAGAAATCACTATCAAATTAAAAGAAAAGCTAAGATGATAGAAAGGGACTGTAGGCAATTCCAAAAGCTCTAATGAAATCTATTTAAACAAGCTGTAAATTGGAAAATAAATTAAATAAAAATAAAGACATTGATTCTATCAGCATTTTTTTAAAAGGAAAGTTTAATCAATATGACCTAGGCACCACAATGAAGATGAAAGAACACAGAAACTGTTTCTGCCAGCATGCCCACGCTTGATTTATTTGCCTTGCAGAGACAGGGAAGCCAAAGACAACAAAAGTTTGGAGAAGCAGTTCATTTTCAGAATGTTGTGGAGCAGGAGAAGGAGAACAGATGTTCAAGAACAGCAATGCCTCTCAAACTGGCAAAAGCAATTGGAGAGGAATTGCAAAGACTGGCTGGCTTGAGATCCAGGTGGTTAGCTAATCCTATAAGCATTTATGGGAAGAAATTGGAAAAAGGAGAGCAAATGGATGTGAACTGTAACAGATCACGTGGTGCTTCTAAGGTCACCTATTCTCACCAACAGAGATAGTGGGACACAAAGATTTAATATCATCTAAGTGTCCAAATAGGCTAGATTAACAAATGAAAATAATGCAAGTCTCAAAAAGCCAATGAAATTAAATACACACACACACGTGTGTATATATATATATATTCTAAGATAGAGGGGAAGGGTTTCTTTATAAAAAAATTTTTTTAACCTGAAACATATGATATATTCTTGTCGTCCAGATGTAACTGCTGAGGATGTTTTCTTGCTTACTTCATGGCTGAGAACATCATCTGGGAGATTTTTTTCTTCCAAAGAGATAAGTTTTGTCGTTCAAATTGGGGGGAGAGCGAAAAAAGAACTCATTTTTGAGATCATGACATGTAGTTGTATGAATAATCAACATACATTTATCCATATATCTTGTGGACAGGTATTTCAAAAGAATGAGCTAGACCTAGAATTTTGTTGTTGTTCAGTCATATCAGTCATATCTGACTCTCCATGGCGACATTTTGAGGTTTTCTTGGCAAAGATACTGGAGTGGTTTGCCATTTCCTTTTCCAGCTCATTTTACAGATGAGGAAACTGAGGCAGCAAACAGGGTAAAATGACTTGCTCAGTATCACACACCTAGGAAGTTTTGAGGCCAGACTTAACTTCATGAAAAAGAATCTTCCTGACTCCAATCCAGGCACTCTGCCTCGACCTAGAGTTAGATAGAAGGAAATCTTGGATTCCGTTTTAGAAGTTGTACAAATACTTTCGAATATCACAGGCTCCTGCTCCTTCTCTTTTTCTTCTTCTTCTCCTCCTTCTCCTTTTGTTATGTAATCCTTCTTCCTATTACATTTATAAGCCTATGAATGATAGACTAATCTCAGAAAAGTCCAAATTGCAATGCAAGGGGAAGGCACTGGGTGCAGAAAAGTAGGTGGAAGCATTCTTCCAGTTCTGACTGGCATGTGAGAGATAGCATAAAAGATGTTATCACGTATACAAGTGATTAGAAAAGGAATAATAGCAATGATATAAATAGCTGACATTTGTCTAATTCTAAGCTTTACAAAACACTCATGGTTCAAGTCCCCTTGAAAGCAGGGACTGTCTTGCCTTTGTATTGGTGCCCTCAGTGCTTAGCAAAGTGCTTTGCATAGAGTAAGTGCTTTAAAAAGATTTATTCATTCATGTGAACGAAATTTCTGAAATTTATCTGTCCTTAATGCAAAGTATATATAATTCATATACTGCTTTGTCCTTTTTTTAAATTGGACTCTAAATTGGTTCATGAGTTAATGAACTTTAAAATGTCACTGTTAAGAAGAAATGATCTACTCTTCAAACTGAGTCTACCAAATAAAAAACTTTGGCAACAATTTTAATCACCTCATCCCTACAGTATATATATTTGTCTTTTTCCCCTGCTGATTACGTTACATACGTGGCTTTAAAATATTTTTCCTTCACAATTAACATTTTTCATTCCAAATTTTACAACATCAAATGAAAAAGCATTTCTAAATACAAAGAAAAATAAGATAGTCCACAAATGAAATCACAAATCTCCTATGTTTTACTTTTCTTCATAGCTACAAAATGAATCCACTCTACTAGTGATCCAGATTATTAATTAAGATGAACCTTTCTGTTCACTTTCCGGAGATAACATTCATTCTTTTCTTCCATAATTAATTCTGTGGCTATGTATAATGTTCTCCTGCTTCTACTCATTTCACTGTTCATTATTTAAAGTAGTTTTTTCCAAGTTTTGTTTTTTTTAATTATCTTGTTCATCATTTCTTATAGGACAATAGTATTCCATTACCATCATAACTTGTTCAGTCATTCCCCAACTGATGGGCATCTGCTCAGTTTCCAATTCTTTGCCACCACAAAGAGAGCTAAATATTTTGGAACATGTCAGGTTTTTTTCCTCTTTTCCTAACTTCCTTTGGAAACAGACCCAGCTGGGTCTAAGCACAGCCATAGTTTCATAACTCTCTGGGTGTAGTTCTAAATTGCTCTATAAAATGCTTGGATCAGTTCATAGCTCCACCAACAGTGCATTAGTGTCCCCATTGCTCCACATCACTTCCAAAGTTTGTCACTTTGCCCTTTTGTCATTTTAGCCAGCCTGGTGGGTACACACAATTAACATATTAATATGCACATTTGAACTTCAAATATATAATTTTGTTTTTTAAAATTAAAAACATGATTTTTAATTTAAAATTTAATTTTTAAAATTAAAAATTTTAATTAAAATTTAAAAATTTTAATTAAGTTAAAAATTAACTTAAAAAATTCACATTCTTAATGTGGCCTTCCCTTTCCTCCTAATTTTACTGCTCTTTCTAGGAGTTTTTTTTTTGCTTTATTCAGAATAGAAATAAATCAACAGAATATAAACTCCCTCGGGGCAGGTACAATGCCTTATCCCCCCAAGTCTTTGTGACACTGTGCCTGGGAGATAGTTGGTTCTTAATAAATTCGTAGTGACTGAATGAGCCAATTGCCTCCATAATATAATTAGAAGATATGGGAAAGACATCCTTCTCCCCTCAAAATATCTTCTCTGCCTTCTGGAATTCTACAATTAGAAAGCATTTTCTTTATGTAGGTTCTATTATTGTTAAATGCAAATCCCCATGGGTGATATAATACATTAAGTATTGGCAGTCATTTACACTCTATCATATTTATTTGGAACTAAATCAAAAGTTAGACTCTTAGAAGCCACTGAATCTAACTTATTGATTTTTATACCCTGAAGAAGCTTAGGCCTGGAAAAGTTATGGGATTTACTCAATATCAAATGCTTCTATGAGTCATTTAACAATTTAGCCAAAAAATTGTTTTTTTTTTATTTTTTATCATTATTATGACTATTCTAAATGTTTACAAATCCAAACAAAACAAGCATTTTATTATACAAAGAAGATAATATACAAATGAAATCACAAATCTTCTATGTTTAACTTATTTTTCTTCTTAGTCGCATAATAGATCTGGTCCACAAGTGTCCTACCTAACCCTTCCCCACATTACATAGGATATTGTCAGGGAGGCAAACATGTTCATATAAATTAAGTCTTTCATGCGTTATCTTTCTGTTCATTTTCTGGAGATAACATTCTAGTTTAATCTTCCATGATTAATGGTGTGGCTGTATATAATGGTCTACTCATTTTATTGTTCATTATATCGTATAGTTCTTCCCAGGTTTTTAAAAAAAATCAATCTGTTCATCATTTTCTTATGGCACAACAGTATTCCATCACAATCATATACCACAATTTGTTCAGTGATTCCCCAATTGATAAGCATCCCCTTAGATTCTAATTCTTTGCCACCACAAAGAGAGCTAAATATTTTGGAATGCATGGGTTTTTTTCCTCTTTCCCTGATCTCTTTGGAAAACAGACTACTAGGTCTAAGGGCATACAAATTTTATAACCTTGAGTACAATTCCAAATTGCTCTCCAAAATGGAAGGATCAATTCACAGGTCTACCAACAGTGCATTAGTGTCCCCATTTTCCCATATCCTCTTCAACATTTGTCATTTTGCCCTTTTGTCATATTAGCCAATCTGGTGGATGTGAGGTGATGTCTGAGTTGCTTTGGTTTGCATTTCTCTAATCAGTGGTGATTTGGAATATTTTTGATATATGGCTTCAATTTCTTTATCTGAAAAATGTTGGCACATATTTTTTGGCCATTTATCATTGCTCTAGAACCATCATTATGGTTCTAATAGAAATTTTGTTTTGCTAAATAAGTTTTAGTAATTTTTTCCTAAAAGCAAATTTTGACTGGGTCGTAGAGAAAAAAATAGAATGACTCTGGAGAGGAGGAAGGAAAACGGCCATTAAGCAAGGAAAAGTATAAAGGAAGACTGGGAGGGTCAAAGCCTTACTTCATTCACCCACTTGGCAATTTTTGTCTCCAGATCAGTCTGTTGATAAGCAAATACGTAGAGAGGGGGGAAATGTGCTTCTTTTATTTGCAATTTTAATTTTCTCCCTTTGTTAGAAGTAATATTTAAAACATTATTTAATAAATCACTAAATCTCAAAATCACAGGACTAAATCTGAGGAAGAACAGTTTGCTTTCTAGGCAGGACACTGTACAGACTAGAGCAATGTAAGCACCACTTCTATTTTAAGACTTTTTTAAATGATCCACTCAGAGCTCACTTAAACATATCTGCAGGCCATAGTCATGTGCTGTTAAGCTTCCAGCTAAAACTTGACAATATAAAGATTTAACAGTTTATAACATGGAGTGCATTTCAGTGTTTAGATAAAAAAATTAATTGGCTCCAAGACAACTGGAAACTTGCAATGGTTGCTTTTCCTATATTCTTATAATGTTGAAGTAACAAAGACAGACAATTATTGTTATTGGTTTTTTTATTAAATAGGAATATATATATATATGCCCAATATGCTTAGTGTCATAATAGACTTTAGTGTTGGTATTTTTTTCCCAATTGGAGAAATAACCAAGGATCCCCACTACAAACACACACACACACACACACACACACACACACACACACACACACACACACAATAATGTTTCTCTTACAGATGAGACTACCAAAGTATAAATGTTAAATAAATATGCCAAGGGGCAAAATGAATGTTAATTAATGATGCCTGCAAAACATCAGCTCCTGTCAGTTACAATCACATTTAAGATGACACTTTAAAAAAAGAAATATATAATAAATCTCTATGCAGATGTTCCATTGCCATCATTTTATTCTTAATAAATACATTTTATTTTAAATGAGTTTTCTAAGGACATAACTCTACAGAGAGTTAAACCAAATTTTTTGGGAAAAACTTTAACCTTTCTCAACTAAATATGAATATCATATAGCTATTTGTCCTCATATTACATTCCACTAGAAATAGGTGCTTTATATCCAATTGAAATCATGGTTGTTGTGATTGTTTTGGGTACTGTTTTGGTGATACTTGAACAAATTAGTCTTTTCCCATCAGAACTCACATTTAAGGCCAACTGGCACGTTTCCTTGTCTTTTATTAATAAAAATGACTATAGGAGAGCAATGGTATTTATCATAAGTATAGAGATAAAAAAAATTACTGAATCCCTTCATAAGATCATAGGATCTGAAGATGGAAGGGATATTATTAGATATCTACAGCAGGAGAAAAACAACTCTAATTTCCCTTACACAACTGAAAGCAAAAAGTAAACTCTTTTGACTTTTCCATTTCTCTCATCTATTGCATAGAATTAAAAGTCTGAGTTTTCCATATGGGAATAAATCTTTCCAGCCTGTCTTACCTTCCCAGGCTTTTAAAGTAATCTAATCCAAACAAACCTCCTGGTGTTTCTCTGAATAAACCACTGGGACATGTTTTTCCAGTCTCTCTCAAGATAGCAATTAATGCTAAGAATTAAGTTGGAAAAATAGACAACTCAGAAAACACCGAATCCCAAATCAATTCTTTTTTCCAGAGGCCCATGTTTTTGCTATTCATTCTTGAGATCAATTAGAAATAATTGCAATGTCCCAAAATACAGTCTATAATAATATCATTAAAAGAATCATCATTTTGCCAGCACAGCATCAGATTGTGCTGTGTCATTCATCACTAACCCAAACATACACTTATGCAAAATTAATTGTATGTTGGAAACAAAGCCAAGTGTTACACAACTGTATGCAGGTACTGGGGTAACACAGCGGGAATGGATTTTTTTCAAAATGCACTGCAGCTTTGGTCATTTAAAGAGAGACAAATTCAGAGACTATTGTTCCTGAAACTTGGGCAGTGTACAAAGAATCCAGCTTCTTTATAATGTGACCAATGCAAAAAGTCAGAGTTACAGTTCCAGGGCAGATTCTTTGCAGGAGGGCACTGTGCCTATATCTTCAACTAACTCTATCTATGTCTCTATGTGTTAGTTTAGGAGAAAAAAAAGTCTCATTCTTGGAGTCTGATTACAGGATAAAAGGAATGCATATACTCTGAATAGTATTTTCATTTCCCTACTTACGTTTATGGAGTCACTTAAATAATGAAACGTTAAGCTGAACTTGGACTGCTGACCTTTAGCTATGTATGGAAAGAAAAGAACTAGGAACTATATTGGACTTGATTTATAATAATACACTAATATCAATATTATCTCCTGTCCTTTATCAAAACGGAAAACTCTTGAAAGCAGCCCTTAAAATAAATAAAAAGTGCAACGGTTTGCAAGGCTTTCTCCATTTTAAAAGCAAACATCCAAGGATTGCTTTTCAAGAGAAATAGAAGCAGAAACTCCATGCTGCATAGTTTTAATTAGCTGCATAGACTGTAATAATGATGCGTTATGTTCTCCTGTTCCCAAGATAAGTACCAAAAGCTTAACTTGAATCTGTTTGTTAAACTAAGAAAGAAAATACAAAATAGAAAAAAAAAGCCTCTCAGAAAAGGTGGCTTCATGTTTTTCTCTCCTTAGTATTAAAGGTAGAATATATGTAATAAAAGAATTTAAAAAATGCAAATTGTCCTATCTGAATAATTACACCAAAATGTGTGACATAACTAGTTTAGTACAGAGATTTTCCAGAGTATTATCTCCCTTATAGTCATAAGGGTAGTTTGAAAAGGAATGTAACACAACTTTGTAACAACTTTGTTAACTGTCCTAAGAACATACATCAAGTACATGTACATGTAGTCGCCAATGGACTTGATGTACAACATTCAGAGAATTCTTTCTTCATCCTCTCTTCTTCTCCTTAGAAATACAGATATAGATATATAGATTGAAATAGAGAGAGTTATAGATAGATGTAGATATAGACATAGATACAGACAGATAGGGATAAATATAGATGTAGATTACATATGAATGGATAGATAGATGGATAGATGGACAGACAGATCAGATAGATAGATGACAGACAGACAGATAGATAGATAGATAGATAGATAGATAGATAGATAGATAGATAGATAGATAGATAGATAGATAGATAAGTGGATGGTTGGATGGATGGATGGATGGATGGATGGATGGATGGATGGATGATAGATGGATCAATCTTTTTGTGCACTTCTGAAATAAGATATTCCAAAATGAAGCTAGGAGAGAAGAATCACCAGATATTTAATATGCCTCACTGAGTACCTCCAAATAAGCCACAGAATTTTAACCAAAGAATGCATTTCCTTTCTCTTACTAATATTTATATTTAAATCCTGTCACACAATACAGTTCACCTTTGTTATCATGAAAGACTTCTAACTGACTATCCCCTGACAATCTGCTTAGTCTGCCATGTTTGCCTATTTCTGTAGTTCTGATAATCTTTCTAGCTGGAATATTTAAGTGAGCATGGACTATACTGATCTTTAATGTTCACCTAACTCTCACTGGGATATGTAGTTTGTTTGTATGGTTGAGGCAACATTTGAGGCGATCCAAACATAGACATACCTATAGATATATAGATATATATGTATATATATACATATGTATAAATATATAACAAAATGGAAGTATATGAGGAATTATATATTCATATTTATCTATGGAAGAGAGATACATGGAAGACAAACTTTTATGCATATTATTAAATGGGTTTTTTGTCAACTAAATCTGAGCTGCAACAATTTAGAGATTTATAAATCATTGTTTCCCCATTATTGTTTGCTAATTTTTAAATAAAGACAGGATCAGTGTGCACTTGTAGTTAAACCTGTATTCGTTCTAATCCCTAAATTGGCCAAACACTTAAAGATTAGCATTACTCAAGCAATTGGTACAAAATGAGCCTGCGTAAGTTTTCGGTTTGGACAGTAAGTGCACTTCCTCTGTTTGTGCCAATGTATCAGTGTACAGAGGTGGTTTTGTTTTCATCAGCTGTATTTACTGCTGCATTCCTCAGCATACACTGATCTCATTGTATTTATTATAAATATTTTTGAATACTAATTCTATTCTATACAGCATTAATAGTAATAATAAGTTTAACAAAGAAAATATGGTCCTATAGATGCGGTTAATTGTAGAGGCATGTGATCTGAGGAAAAAATATCTCATATAAAGATTGGATCCTTTCATCCAATAAGTACAAATTGAAAAAATGCCTTTCATTTTGAAGGAAATTATCTACATAAACTAAAAATCATGGCTGAAAACATGGGAAAGGACTGTTTATTTTCTTTTCATTATATCAAACACGTTGTCTTGGATATTGCTTCTTGTCTACTTCATTCCTATGTAGGCAACCTAATAAACTAACTGGGTTTTTTAAATTCAAAAATTGATTACCTTAACCAGTTGTTTTGGCATCTAACTCAACAAAATACAAAATCCACACTACTAATAAAAGCTGGCATTTATATGCTGCTTTTTAAATTTGATTTTTATTTTTTCCACATCACATGTTGATATATAACTTTTAGTAATTGTTTTCTGATATTTGGGATCATTGTTCTCTCTCTCTCTCTCTCTCTCTCTCTCCCTTAACCACTCCCCACTCCTTAAGAGAGTAGGCAATCTTATCTAGGTTGTACATGTGGTATCATACAATACATATTTCCATGTTAATCATGTTGTAAAAAAAGAGACATATTACAAAAGAGGATAATGCTTTCAGGTTTCTGAAGCAATTAATGTATATTATCACATTTGATCCTCAGAGTAATTGTGAGAAGCAGATATTATATTATTATTATTACTATTATTATCCCTAACTTTACAGAAGAGGAAACAGGCACAGAGAAGACAAGTAACTTGCCCTGGAATTGCATTCTACTTGCTACTTTATATATTTTTATGTGTATATATGTATATATATATGTACATATATATCAATCTTCATAAAATTATTAATTTTAGTTTTCCCAGAATCATTATAAAACAGTCTTTCCTAGATGTTAAGATGCAGCAAGTTTGCTGTATTATTATACTATATGAGCATCCAGTACTTCAAGCAAAACAAACTGCTGTGGGGCAGCTGGGTAGCTCAGTGGAGTGAGAGTCAGGCCTAGAGACAGGAGGTCCTAGGTTCAAATGTGGCCTCAGACACTTCCCAGCTGTGTGACCCTGGGCAAGTCACTTGACCCCCATTGCCCACCCTTACCAATCTTCCACCTATGAGACAATACACCGAAGTACAAGGGTTTAAAAAAAAACTGCTTCCAAAAGTGGACCAAAAAGTAGAGGGGAAAAAAATGTCAATCTACAATTTAACAGTTCCAATAAACAAAGACTTCTAATATCTGCCATGGAAGATTATCCCTATGGGAGAATTATAGATTGCAATTACCAAAAGAAGAGATGAAGATGAAAAAAACACATTAAAGGGGAGTACCAAGTCAGAAAAATTCAAGAGAAGCCAGTAGAGAAGCAATGTTCCATATTCAATGTAATTAAAACTATATTCAAGATGATTTTTATGTGATTTGGATTTTAAATTTTGATATCTCAACAGATTATCAATCTCATCAATATGGTAAGTAATATAATGCCCCCAAATCACAACCATGCTGTCTTTTTAAGTTGTCATGGAATTTAGTGAATATATAATATTGTAATTTAAAGCATACACGTACCTGCATCTTTCATGCTTTCTTTTATGTAAATTTATTTATGCTTCTCTCCCTCCCTCTTTCCTTTACCCAATTCTGTTCTACTTTATTATCACTCACTTCACATTACTATAAAATCTTCCAATCTTTTCTTTCTCTTGCTCCAATTCAGTGGGCTGATAAATTAAGAATATAATATATACCTAGGAAAAAAATAAAATTCTTCCTTGTAACTCTAAAGTTAAGAATTTGTTTTGTTTGTTCAGTAGCTCAGTCCATATCAAATATGGCAGCAGCATTTCCATTTAGTATTCCAGGCTGTGAGGAAACATAGTATGGAAACAATAAAAAGCTCCCTCTCTCTTCCATCAGCATCCCTAGTTTCCATTCAAACTTTATCTCAAATACCACTTCTTTCATGATGTTTTTCCTTATCTTCTCCCACAGCTAGTGCCTTCCCACCAAAAAAGTACCTTGTATTTATTGTGTAAATATCTTGTATATACCAATATATGCATATCTTATCTTCCCAAATAGAACATATCAATAAAGTCATATTAAAAATCTAAAGGAGAAACCTATTACTCCCTGTGAATTTTTCTAGTTTTTTATTTTAATTTTTAATTGCCCAGTTCCTTATATTTTCTCTCAAAAATTATTTCAATTCTAGTTTATTCTCAAGTTCTCAACCTGACACTAACCCCTAAATTCTTTGATTCTTAATAAATAAGTTGGATGGCATACCAGGAAGCACCTCAAACTCAGTAGTCCAAAATGGAAATCATTCTCTAGTCTCCAAAAAGTGTCCAAAAAATTATTCTCCAAAAAAAGTCTCCTTCTTAGGCTTTCCTAACTTCAATGAATGGTGACCTTATTTTCTAACACATTCAAGCTTAAATCTTTGATCATATCCTTGCCTTCTACATCACCAATTCCACCAATTCTACTTCCAAAGTATCTCTTCTTTATCCCTTCCATTCTATTCCCACTGCTACCACAATAGTTCATCATCTCTTCTTAGGCTATCAGAAAAAAATGACCTTTAATTCTTGAGTCTTTATCTTCTGATCCTTCCACAATAACATTACCAGATTGTTTTTTAAAAACCTCACATCAAGCTACATTCAAGAGTTTTCAATGGCTCCCCGAAATTAAGGAACTTCTAGCTTCAACCTGTCTTTGCAGCATTATCTTGTATTTTTACCCTTTACCTATTCTTTGGAGTAGCCAAATTAAACTACTCTTCATTCCCTGAATATGTCATTGTTGGGTTTTTGCCTAATTCAATTCAGCAAATATTTATTAAATACTATGCCAGACACTGGGAACATAAAACAAAACTAACTTGCCCCTTTCCTTAAAGAGTTTACATTCTACTTCAAAGATAAAATACACAAGTAAACATCAGAATTGAGAATAGAAAGGCCACTATTTTTTTTTCCTGAGGGCAGGGGGATATTTAGTTTGTGCTATTTGTTATACCTAGGATGCTACCCTCCCCTAGACTTATCTCCGAATATACTATTTCTTTCAAGGCTCAAATGCCACACAAACCATGAGATTTTTCTGATTTCTTCAGCTAAAACTAATCTCTTCCTTCTCTAAACTCTCACAGACTACTATCTGTAGTTCTCTTATTTAATTCTATTTCACTTTATAGTTCTTGTTTACTTCTATTTGTGCTTTATAATTATTTGTATACACACATATCAACTTCCCTGCTACATTTTGGTTCTTGGAAGACAGGGCTCACATCTAATTTTTCTTTGTGCATCCTTCTCAGCCTAACAGAGTGTTTTGTACACAGTAGGCAATTAATATGCAGCTGTTGACCTGTTCTTATTGAATTTAGAATAAACTACATAAACAAGCATCTCATTGTAAAATTTTACTGAGTACAACCATGTTACTTTAGGTCCCAGCAGATAGATGTCTCAATTTTCTTCTAAAAGGATTTCATTTTCCACAAAGTATTTTCATTTTCCTCAGTTCACAAAAGTAAAGCCTTCCTTTCTCTAGCATCATTATTGTGCTTCATCCTATCTAGTTTTCTAACTAAAAACAATTCTAAGAACTAAATAATTTCTATTCAAGTTAGTTGTCAGAGAAAGATACTTTTCTTCCAGAGGGTATATGAGAACTATCAGCTCATACACAATCAATATTCTTTATAGTGCTAGTACGTTTTCTAATAACTAGAGAAGCACTCAGAGCATTTCATTCCCTAAAGCCCCATTTCTGCAAAAAATGTAAAACTAAAGCTAAAATTTCACTCTCTTCAATTTAAAAATATGAAAGATAAAGGAGAAAGGGTAACTGTTCTAAAATATATAAGAAGGGGGAAAAAACAAGCAAATGAACACATCAGATCAGGTTCTGGGAGCTGGAAGCATCATCTGAATGTGTATTCTTCAATACCCTGCTCAGAATCTAATTTCAACTCTTTCTTCATTTAATGGAAGTAAAATGACCACGAAAAATAGATAAAATGAGGACAAAAAGACATGTTAATCAAATCCAAATAGTTAATGCTAAATAGAAAACAATGAAAGAGAAAGATTCAGAAACATGAGGGTTATTTGTTCTTGAGATAAACAGAATAAATAGAACCATGCCCACGTCAAAGAACTAGTTCTGCTGCCTCACTCACTGAAATGAAAGTCAGTTTAATTTCCAAATAACTTCTTTTTTTGTTGGTGGTGTCCACAACAACTTATGGAGGAGTTATTATTATTGTAGAGAGTACCTCGCTTCATAGCTACATTGCGATTCAGCTTCTTACCAAGATAATTAGTTTAGAAATGGTTCTTTGAGTTAGGCAGGAAAGAGTCCCAAATGGGTCAGAATATCTGCTCATTCAGAACTATAGCTTCTGAGAAAATAAAAGTCATCCATTGTGGATTCCTCCTCTTCTTCCCTGACTTTGAACCCTTACTATATAACACTTCCCCTGCTCCATTCTAAGGTTACCTCCAAACCTCTGAGCTATCCTCAAAAGTTAGCTTCCATTTCCTTTGTAAATGTAATGTTTTTGCTTCCATTAGACTGTTAGATCTCATGAAAGCAGATTTAAGGCTACAGTATCCCTGCTTTTCTTTGTATGCCCAGATGGAACACAGAAAACACTTAATACATGTTTGCTGCTAAGTTGGTTGCAATTTGGCTTCTGCTATCACCACTATAGTGAAATTACTCCACACTTTACCAATGAATTTGATCTTTGCAGCACTAGACATTGTTAACTACTGTTCCCTCACTCCTCCTAAATACTCTCTCCCCTTTGGGTTTTCAAGGCCTTCCTCCCTTGTCATACTCCTCCATCTATGACTGGTTCTTCTCTAGTTCCTTTGCTATCAGCATCAGCATCAACATCATCCCTGGACCTCTCACTCTGTATGACTGTATTTACAAGACTTTGCCTTACACATGGCAGATACTTAATATATGCTTAGTGAATTAATACACATTTTGATCTACCCATTCAATATAGAAGGATGTTTATTAGCCTAATAAATCATTTTAATTTTGTGAACTCCTTGGAGTGTCAGTGCTATACTCTGGCCCTTAACTAGATAAGTTAGTGGAATTAGCAAAAAAAAAAAAAAAAAGAATGCGTGTGCATGTGTGTATGTGTGCACATGCATGGGAAATTTGAAGACTGGAATAATCTAGCAGTACAGGAAGTTTATAAAGAAAAGGAAAATAGACTGATTAATAAAAGGAGTGGCTGATTTCCAGGATAAGTTCTCTAGAAAGATAAGATGAAAAATATCCCTTCAACAGGTGTGTGATATAAAATCAGAAGCAATAAAGTCAGAGGGGGAAAGGGCATGTGAAATCACTTTCCCAGCTAACTAGCTCCTCCCTTTGCCTTTCCTTCCTCACATCCCACCTATTGTCTAGTAGAAAGTTATTTTTTACACGAGGTAGCTCTATCCCACTCATAAATGCAAGTAGAAAAGGATTTGTGCTTACTCCCCTAAGGTACGTGCAATCTCTTTATGACTTGGGAAGTTGCTTAGGGCACACAGAGGTTAAATTATTTTCCCTGAGTCACACACTCAGTATCAGAAGTAAACCTGAACTTTGGACTAAAAAAAAGTGCACCACTACCAGCACCCGATCTACTAACTGCTTCTTCAGTCCTCTTTATATGAAGAGGAGAAAGCAACATACAGAATTTGCAAAGCCCTATGCCTTTTCCTTCATGCACTCAGGTCAATTCAGAGAACTGATCTATAATTTTGAAATGCTAATAATAGATTCCAACCTATCCCTCTATTCAAAGAGCTTCCTTTGTTTCCAATATTTTGTTTTTTAACAAAGCAGCCACTTCTGGAAGATTCAATTAGATTAATGCATTAATTAGTCAACCATCCATCACAGTGCATTGATTTTACTCACTGATGAATCAATCAACAATTAAAAAACTCATTAAGAGATTATATACTAGACACTGTTAGACATTAGAGACACAAAGACAAAAGTGAAATTGTTCATATTCTCAAGAAGCTTGAATCCAATCAAAGGAAAAATGATCACATGCAAGCATATTCAAAATAAAGATCTTCACACAAGATTGGGGTAGGGGTGCTGGGAATATTAGTGTCCCGGAGTATCAGAAAAGGATGAAGTTGATTTTTTAAAACCCTTACCTTTCATCTTGGAATCAATACTGTGTATTGGTTCCAAGGCAGAAGAGTGGTAAGGGCTAAGCAATGGGGGTTAAATGACTTACCCCGAGTCACAAAGCTGGGAAGTATCTGAGGCCAGATTTGAACCTAGGACCTCCCATCTCTAGGCCTGGCTCTCAAGTCACTGAGCTGCCCAGCTGCCCCCTGAATAAGAGATTTTAAGAAGTGGATATGAAGCAAATGAGAGTTTCAGGAATGAGGCATAACTTGTAGAAAGGTAATGGATATAGAAGATAGACTGTTATGCATGGAAAACAGCAAAGGAGTTGCTTGGCTGAACCATCATGAACATGAAGGAGAGAAATAAGGCTGGTTCCAGGTCATAAAAAACTTTAAATGTCAGAGGAGATTGACACTAACTATGTAAGTAATAGGGGGTCACTAGAATTTACAGAGTGTAATAGTGATAGTATTAGATTATATATATATATATATATATATAAATTTCTTGAAGACAAGAAATCAGATTTTTCTACAACTTTCTGACCCATCCATTGTCTAACTTAATCCTTTGAATGTAATATGTACAAAATCGATATTCACTAAATGAACGATATCCTCACTGGAACACTGAGGAATTATTTCAGCATTTCTACAGGAAGTCTCTCATCCTAACATGAGAAAAAAATGACCTCTGATCATAAGTTTGTTAAGAAAAAAATGGAGCTATAAGCCAATTTTTAATAGAGTTAGTATGTGCTTCAAACTCTCCAACCTATCCATGATTCTCTACCAAAAACAAAAACAAAAATCCTCTGTGTGTATACATATCACTATTTCAACAAATTTATGATGTGACCTGCTTTAATGTCTGTTTTCTAATTTTTGTGTAAAGATGTGCTGTCTTGAGTTTAAAGTTTATAGATAAAAATTAAAATATGGAAAACTAAGACTAAAAGAAATAATAATGTAAATTGAAACAGTACATATGGAACAGCACTGGTAAACTCAAGTGGAATGTGAGACTTTTTAGGAGAACCATCAACTGGTTTTAATTTCTCTCCAAGGTTACCATGAGCACACAACAGAACATTTGTTTAAGGGATGGATCTGCTTTCTTTTGGAATTTTATCTTTTTTTGTTTTTCAAGAGAAACAAAACTTCCCATTGTAAACTTGAATATCAAATGAGAGAACAAGATGTTCTCTTAAGAAAAAAGTTCAGTAGTAAAATCACAGAAAGACTGAGAAGTTATATTTAAAGTCATATTCAAGATATTCAAATCAGCCTACATATTGTGCAAATAACATTTTAGACAATCATGTATTACTGCCAGATCACATATAAGGGATTCTTTAAGGTATTACATTGACAAAGTCCCAAACCTTCAGACAAAAATCATAGCTTTATATTTTTATCATTTATTTCTTCCTATTTGCCTGATTATTTTAACTCACCTAGGTAGACTACAAAATGCACAAGAGCAAATTGGTTCTCTTCAGACAACGTAATAGGACAACAGATTTAGAGCTGGAAGGGATTTAAGTATTCATTTGTCCATTTCCCTCATTTTGTAGATGAGGAAACTCAGGTCCAGAGAGACAGTGACTTGTCCAAAGTTATGCCAGTTACAACTGAGCCAAGGCTTTTGAACCAAGCCAGAATCTTTCACTTGAAATCCAGAATTTTTTCCATTGCTTCACAAGTCCTTTTTTTTCCCCCAAGCTTAGGTCTACCTAACTCTGGTTCATTAATAAAGTAAAAGAATTTACTTCTCATAATTTAAATTTAGCACCAGAGATGTGATGCCAAGCAGAACACTGAACACCATATTTTACTTTGAATATTGAACAAAGAACGTGAAAGACAAGATATATAATCATGAAAACTTCCAATGTTACTGCTACTAATTAAACAATAAATGGGGGGGGGGAATGGAAGGAAGGCATGAAGTGGATTTTGATACGTAAGCTTAGTTTAATCAGTATAATATACCTCGAATCCCATTAAAAAAATGAAATCAAATGTCTTGTAAGTCTTTCCACCCTGTTTAATTGGTCTATTTAGAGGAAACCTCCCTGTGTTGGCAGTCTAGAAATTATCTTGGAAAAAAGATTCAGTCCCTCTTTGTCTCTAGAGTGTGGCAGGTAAAACGCGCCAACTCTGAAACAAAATTCCAAAACAAATAAGATCCCTGGGCACTTGGGTTATCTTTCCAGCTTAGAATCCTGTGACACATATTTATTTCAGTTACACATCATCTTAAGGATTTAGAGACAATTATTCCCTAGTGTCCCTTGCCAAACTTTTAGAAGGGAAAAAAGCTTACTTTAAGATTAAAAATGTTTTAAAGGTTATCAAATTGCAGGTGAATCTGCCATCAGAGGATCACAGATTTAGAACTAAAAGATATTCTGGTCCATTTCCACACCTCATAGATGAAGAAACCGAGGACTAGAAAAAGATAAATAACTCACTCAAGTTCATACAGGCAATCAACAGTGCAGGCAATATTTAATACCTGGTCCTAACAGCAAATCCAAAATTCGTTCCACTCACCTTAGCATCATTATGAGGTATTAAAAATGGAAACGACCTAATCTGGGAACTCTTTTAGGTTCTGTAAGTCAAATCATTTCTTTATCATAAAGTTATTTCCCTAACGTGGCAGCTACAAAATCTTTACTTCAAAAAACTCCCCAAACTTTAACTTCCAAGCATTCCCTGCTTTCTCCCAGGTCTTACACCTACCTCTAATTAGTGGCACTGCTTTCCTAAAAAGACTAACTGTCAGGAAATCATTTTGTACAGCAAGTCAAATTCTCCTTTTCCCACGAACTTCTTCACTGTTATGTCTCACTGAGAGGAGCTGTCCTTTCAGAGCAATTCTATGGATGGTAAACCAAGCAAGCCTATAGGAGAATTCCATTATAATTTAGTGACTTAGGGACAAGAATTACACAAGCTTTCAATGTTACAGCAAGAAAGGCATTATGAGGTTAGAATTGGCCCACACATAAGAGTTGTAAAGAATCTTAATTGGAGTTTCCCTAAATTTAGTTGGTACCAAGACGAATGTGAAACAGTAAGTTGGATTGAGTAGATAGAAAAGACACAATGATGCACATGCAGTTAGAAGAGAATCAGATTCAAACCCTGCCTCTAACAATTAATATAAGCAAGTAATTTAATTTTTCAAGATTCAATTTCCTCATGTACAAACCAGGAGGGTTGAGTTCTTATTTCATTGGTTGTTATTAAGATTCAAATGAGATAACATAGAATAAAGTTTGGAAAACTTTAAATCCCTATACAAATGTCACTTTTTCTCAATGATTCCAATATTAACAACAGAAAAATTCCTTTTAGGCTTTCCTGATTTCTTGCTACCTGATCCCTTTCCATGATAAAATTAATTCTTTCATGAATTTAGTTACATTTCCTAAGAAGTCACATTTTTAGTGTTTACAATGTGCTTTCTCCTCAGTGATTCTTTGGGATTGGCATCTATTCTGCGAAACTTCAAGGAACCATCATTTTTCTTTTTCCAAAAGAGACGTCTCTCCATGAGTACCTTCCCTCCATATCTTAGTGGATGGTCTAATTCATTTCCTAGTAATGAATTTCTCATAGGTCCATACTAAAATTTAGATTGGCAAAAATTCATCAAGGCTTTTTTTCTCTTGGCATCACTTTTAAGAATGTTTACCTCAGGTTAGTATTGATACTTTGGGCATCTCGGTGGCACGCTGGATAGAATGCTGGTTTTAGAGTTAGGAAGACTCATTTCTCAAGTTCAAATCTGGCTTCAAATATTCATTAGCTGTGTGAACCTGTGCAAGTCACTTAACCCTATTTGCCTTGGTCTTCTCATCTGTATAATGAACTAGAGAAGGAAATGGCAAACCACTCCAATATCATTACCAAGAAAACCCTGAATAAGGTCATGAAAAATCAGACGTGACTGAACGACAAACCTCCACAACAGTATGGATGTTACTATTTTGGCTTCACAGATGAGTTAAATGAGATTCCAGTGAAATGGTTTGTTCTAGGTGACATGATTAGTAAATGTTTGAGAAATTTGAGAAAGGATTTGAACCCAAATCTTCTAAGTTGCTCTTCCCATTATCTTATAATAGGGATATTTACTAATTAGAGATTAAACTTGTGATTTCATTAATATAAAGAACTTCTGGATAAGGAAAACCTCTCTACCAGTCTAGCTCAACATCTTCACTGCAATTTATAATTTAGAGGAAGAATTTCTCAGCATGAGTTCCATGGTCTCCAAGAAGTGTGTACCTGTATCTGTGTCTGGATAGAGGGGAAATCATATCTTTATTTTCACTAACATAGAATCCCAATGTAGTATTTCCTTTAATTATTTCAAAACACTGTTTGGAGAAATCAGTAGACTTTATCAGATTCTCAAAGCTGTCCATGATTCAAATAAAAAAGTTTAAAACTCATATTAGTTGCTGCAACATGGAAAATGGCAAATTCCACCCTGCCATTTTCCATGTTGCAGTTGCCTTAGGTGAAGGTACCAAAGAGACCAGCTGTCTTTGCCTTGAAAACTGCAGAATATGGCCCAAACCAGATTAAAAGGTAATTAGGAAGCATTTAGCAAAATGAATAAAATTAAAACAGAGCATAGATGACACTACATTTAAAACTCTCCTCATGCAGTCTACAGTGATTCTTATGTAAAAATTAATGGCACATGTTTCTTTTTTGACACCTTTGTCCTAGAACACTAAAAGCTTGATTACCTATGATCACATGTGTCAGTGGCAGGACATGAACCCAAAATTTCCTGTCTCTAAAGACAGGTCCACTTAAAGAAAACTAAGGAACAACACAAATGGAACAGTCCTATTCAAGAGATTTTAGCTAGGTTTTAAAAAGAAAGAAGGGATAGGTTCATGGAGAAGATAAAGGAAGAAAACTTATGTGAGGAGAAGAACCAAAGAATGTGTGAAAGGCTTTGGCTAATCACTGCATTATATGCTGAGGGACTACAAAGCTAGAACATGGACCTTCTCAGGCAGACACTGATTTAAGAAGTACATTTAGTGATTTTCTTAGGTTCCAAAAGAAACAAGTGCCATTTGTAAAATATAATTCCTCGTCCTTGTCTGTTTCTATCCTTTATTTCTACCAGTGGACAGAACCATTTTATTTCTGTGTATCCACGTTCAGAAATAAGGTACCAGAAATGAAAGCTAAAGATGCTATCATATGCCTGTTTTAAAAAACCAACATTTATCAGGAACAAATTCTTTTAGAATTGTTGTGTTTTGACCTGAGTAAAACAGTTGTCCTATTCCTAGATCTACTGGACCATTTTATCTTTGAAAAGTGAAAATTTCAAATGAAGAAGTAAAGATAAAATACATAAGGGTAAAAGTAATGTTAATGCAAGCATAGTAATAACTTGCTTTCATTTCTGAAGTTAATGAGGGAATGAGATTCAATTATGAAACTCATCCTCCATAAATTTAAAATCTACCTACTCAATTTTTTTTGAAAAAAGAAAATCATCTTTCTTTCCACTTAAAGGCTGAAATCATACAAAGCCTTTGTCTTCCTGAATTAAAAATAATGAACACAGTTGACTATGAGTCTTTAAAACGTGGTTACTTGACATTTGCCTTTGAAAATCATCTCAAAGTACTCTTAATGACTCAGTCATGGGTAAGTCAAAAGGTAAGCCAAATAAACATAAATCAGAACAAATTTTCATTTTGCTTTTAAAGAAGGCAAATGTTTATTTTTTAAATAGCCTATTTTAAATAGCCTAGCATTACAGAGTTTCCCACCTGAACTTTGTATTTAGATAGAAATAAAGGAATTATATCTTAAAATATGATATTAAATGGTCTCATTTCACACGGAGAGTGAAATTCCAACAGTACCAAGAGGGCAGAAAATATCCACAGACTTCAATGAATAATAAGCACAGAAAAACAAATGTAATTTTTTTTCTAAATTACAAAATTATCCAGGGATTCAAAAGCATCTACTGCTAACTTCTGCTCATTTTTGTTCAATGATTTTCTCTTAACTCTATAGAGGTAATGATCACAACACAGTGCCAAAAGCCATTTTTTGCAACCATGGATTATAAATTGATAGTAATATGGTTCATTTTTAACTCTTACAATTGCAGTCACTCTCCTGATTGAGGCGCTTAAAAAATTTAATACAAGTACTAGGTTCAAATCTGGTCTCAGACCTTTCCTTTGCTGTGTGACCGTGGGCAATTCATGTGAACCCCAATGCCTAGCCCTTAATGTGTATCTGTCTTGGAACCAATACAGAGTATTGATTCTAAGATAAAAGGTAGTTGTTTTTTTTTTAATGTAATACAACACACAGCACAGTAGCTGAGCAAATCAAGTGGGTCCACTTATTCAAGCCTATCTGCTGCTAGAAAGAACAGCGTTTCTCCTATAACACTCCCTATTTGAACAATCAATGATTAGAGGGATTTTTTTTACAGTAAATGATTAAAATTTTGGAGATAAATTAACTTTTAATGAAAGTAATAATAGACAAAGTGTGGCCATGGAACATACTTTGTCCCAATGCCTCAAAATACCTAGTCATTTTCATATCCTATTCCTTTAGATAAAGGGGGTGAGGAGGAGAATAACATTTCATCCTGTGAGGTTTTTAAATTTTTTATTTAATAATTTTTTGAATTTTGTCCATTAATTATCACATACAGATAACTGCAAAAATATGCCAAGCTTCTTAAAAATGATACTCAATAATTGGGCTTATTCTCCTTTCTCTCTTAAATTCCCCTATTAAACAAAAAGTTTCTTCCCCTATGCACTCTGACTTATTTTTACTTGCAAATTTGATTAGAAATTAGGCTTGACCTGAATATTACTGACTCTTCCTTTAAAACACACTGATTCAACAAGATTCTGACTCCCTTCATATTGTACACAAAAAGTGATTTCCTATCTTAACATTGATATATGGCACAGATAGGAACACCATATCCTCTTCCAGACTAAGGCAATGCCAAAAAGAATAGGAAACTCAGGATCATGTTTTCCTAAACATGATTTTTAGAATCATCGATACATTTTAGACAAAGTATTAGTACTTAACTTGGAGTTCAAGGTGCATATAGAAATATACCTGAGGATGAGAGAAAAAAATAGTTTTTTCCCCTTTAGGGCTTCAAATAAGAGGTTCAGAAGGATGATGATGTAGCAGAGATAGAATATTATACATCATACATCAACAAAATGTAGAGTGACTACCACTCCCGCAGGAGCCAATGTCCTACTCACTTGGAGGGCAGAAACTGAGTCTTGTGATAGATGCCCCTCTTCTGTTGCTGGAATATTAATTTTAATAGATCTGGTTTAGGTTTAAGTTATTCCAAAGTTGAGAGTCTTCAGAAATACCTATCAGTGTAAATCATCAAATATCCAATTATTTTTTTTCTGATAGTTGATTTGCTTATGGATAGCACTGAGTAGGAATCCAGGTGATTACTTTGAGCCACACAAAAAATAATTTTAGAAAAATGAAAAATGGATTATCTTATATAGATGAAACTATTGGGTGGTCCAATGGTGCTGTGTCTTCTGAAAGGACAGGGCAAGCAATGATAAGTTAGTCTGTCCATTGAGAGACCTGGCATCTCCACATGCCTTAGCTGTGGTTCTGACTGCACAAAGCTCTTTATGCCACATAGTTTAGTTCCTTTATTCACTGTTTGACTTGCAAGAGAAATACAAAAAGGACTTGAAATGAAGAGGGTGGTATAGCCTTCCGGGAAGATCCCACCTCCTCTAAAAATCATTGTTGGATGCATCATAATCCATAAGGAACTATGTTTGTGGCTCCATAGACAATCAAGGTAGGGGATGAAGTAAATCCATTTTCTAGTTGGTTATGTGCCCCTCTCTCTGGTGTTTACAGGGAAAGTTTGGGGTGCTTTAAAAGATAGGTGAAGGGGGCAGCTGGGTAGCTCAGTGGAGTGAGAGTCAGGCCTAGAGACAGGAGGTCCTAGGTTCAAACCCGGCCTCAGCCACTTCCCAGCTGTGTGACCCTGGGCAAGTCACTTGACCCCCATTGCCCACCCTTACCACTCTTCCACCTATGAGACAATACACCGAAGTACAAGGGTTTAAAAAAAAAAGATAGGTGAAGAAGGCAAGGATCAAGGAATGAAGTCATGATAGTATCCTATAGTACCAAGGAAAATTGCCATATGAAGGGGGAGGCCAGCTACTGCAATATGCCAATTTCAACTTTGTAGTGGCCACAAAGAAAAAAATAATAATTAAAATACCTTTAGAGGTAACTCAGTACAGTAACCACAGCACTGACTTAGGAGTGAAAGGAACCAAGCTTAAATTGTGCCATAGACATTTACTACTTCTAAGCCTCAATTTCCCAGGGCCTTAATTTCCTCAACTAAAAAATAAAGGATTTGGACTCAGTGACCTCTGAAGTCTCTCCCAGCCCTAGATCACTCTGATCCTGTGAATTAAAATATTTAAAATTATTTAAAATAGGAGACTTAAAATAATCATAAGATGACAATAGAAATTAAAGCAGAAAAAAAGTGGTACAATTTTAAAAAAAATTATTCACAGCTTAAAAAAATATAACTACAGAAGTTGCTTTCATGGATGGCTTAGAGAACACTGTTAAATTCAGTGCAAGGAAACTTTGTGGGTTTGGCAAACTGGTTCTCTATGTTTTCTATATATGTCTCAGCTTTATAAGGCATGTTTGAGCTCAAACATCAAGCAGCTAAATGGACATTTTAGTTACAAGGCAGCACAAATCATAGTACCATAAAGATACAGAGCTGGGAGAGACAGAACTGAGAAGTCACATCTCTCCATTTTGAAGATAAGAAAACTGAGGTCTTCCTGCTACTAACTGCCCCATCCACACTTCCAGGACACAGAAGAACTAAATCCTAATATTGCCTCAAGTGTTTATTTTCTGTATGACCTTGGACATACAGAACCTTTCTAGGGCTCAGTTTCCTTATCTGTAAAATGAAAGGATTAGACATGATGGCTTCTGAGAATCCTTCTAGATATGGATCTAATGCTATGATTCAATGAGAACAACAAAAAGATGACTTTGCTTGCATTTGCCAAACAGAACAGAATGTCTTTGATTATCACTAACAGCTTTAGTGGGAAGCCTACCATTCTATAAAATCCAAAGTGCAAATTCATAAACACAACAGCAATTTTCTTCCTGTCTCATTTTTGCAAGTCTTCTCTTCTGTCTTTAAACCCTCAGGAATAATTTCCTTTTCTTTCCTGCCTTTCTCCATTCTTTCCCTTCTTCCTTTTTTCCTCTTTTCCTTCCTTCCTTTCTTCCTTCCTCCTTTCCTTCTTTCATCTTCCCTTTCTTTTCTTTTTCTCCTTGCCCTTCCTTTTCTTCTCTTTTCCTACCTTTCTCTCTCACTGCCTTTTCTTTCCTTGCTTTTCTTTCTTTCCTCCCTCCCTCATTTTTCCTTCTTTCTCCTTCCTTCTTATTCTTCCTTTCTTCTCCTTCTCTTTCCTTCCTTCTTTCTTCCTTCTCCTTATTTCTTTTTTTCTTCCTTTCTTCCTGCCTCCCTACCTTTTCTTTCCACCTCCTGTTCCCTTCCCCCCCCTCTCTCTTTATTGAAAATGCCTATTACCTTCTAGTCCTAAAAATTTCAGAAAAATAATTTGTGCAAAGGCAAAAGGCAAACACTAAGGGCCATCCTCTAGAGTTTCCCTTTAATAATTGCTGAAGTTCAGCGAAACCTCAAGGTGCCTCATAGCAAGTCAGAGTCATTACCTTGACTACACATGGGCTTCACTACACTGCAGTATTCCATTGATCAAGAACTTTTCAGTAATGACACATATATAGTTTGGATTGGAAAATGTATTAAAAATAATAGTGTTTCACCTATATACAAGAAAGTAATATTTTTTAAAAATTAAAAATAGACACAAGGAGAAGGTCTAATATAAAACTGTCAAATGGAAATACTATATCCAAAGTAGATAATATTGACATACATAGATAGTTTAGTATCTGTCGATTAAGAGAGAAAAAAAAACCCTTCAAGGACCAGAGGGTTTAAAGCTGAAAGGGATGTTATTAGGGAACAGCTAGTCCTACTCTCTCATTTTACAGACTTGGAAAGGGAGGTCCAGGGAGACTCAGGCATTTGTCTATTGTCGGGTAGTAAAAAATAGAGCCATAATTTGAGTCCAGAGCTTCTGACCTCTAATTCTTGTTTTCCTCACTTTATAAAGTTACCTCTGGCCTTAAAAAATTTTTTTAATGTGAAAGTTTTTCTAAAAGTCCTACTATGTAGCACAAAGGATTCTATGGCTACTCTTAAATGCCTAAATCATAACTTGTTGCTGATGTGGTTAAAAAGCAAACTAGAACTTAAGTCTAACAAATTCTATCAATATGGGTATTATAAAAAAATATAGATATTATGAAGAACTCCAGCTGTTCCTGCAGCTACACGTATAGTATAATAAGAATATAATATCTGCATTCCTACAGCAAAATATTTCAAAAAAGTCATTTTATGACAATTGATTAGGGAAAGTAATCTTAGCAAGTTTTGACACAGTACCTAGTATATCCATAAGCACATAGTAGGTACTCAGTAAGTACTTATAACTATTTAATGCACGATTCAAAATTTCACTGATTTTTACCAAGTTTCAAATGAAATGCCAAACTTGTATGGAAAGGATAAAATCCAGAAAAAGTCTTTATTCTTGAAAGGTCAGGAATGTGGCCAGACAGCAGAAAGATAAGAACCTTGCTCCTGCATTTAGTTCTGCTTCCATGATGCCCCTTCCCATCTCATCTGCCAGAGAGAGTAGTGATGGATTTGGAACCAAGAAACCAGGGGGGCCCTGGACTAAGAGTCCTTGGAATATTGTTGGAAGGACAGTCTCTAGTAGAGAAGTTGATTAAATATGGCTTAGCCAATAGGAATCAAATAGGAAGGCTTGAATAATTCCCAACCTAAGTCAAAGTGAGATGGCTGATAGAGAAACAAGCTGGCAAATATCTTAGAAATACTATCTTTAAAAAAATCAATTTGAGGGAACTATTTGGGAGAGCCCTTGTATAGGATGTTAAAGAGCCTGATGCTTGGGACCAGTTGGAGATTTGAGAGATGAACAGCCCTTCTAACGTAGACTCTTAAGAGACATAAAAAGACTGAGGTTTTCATTCTTCCCCTGCTTACCACCACTCTCCCAAAGGCTTTGGTTGGTCCAATGACTAAATGTGTTAAGAATCTCTCCTTTTCAAAAAAGCTACAGCAAGCCTCAGGGCTTTAAACTAAAAAGGTAAAGTAGAGCTTACTCTTTCCATAAGGAAGATAAAATAAATCAACTTGGGATTCCAGCTAAAGCTGGAAATTATGAGAAAAAAAAATTTACAATACTGTTCTCAGTGCAACACTCACCAGCAGTGAGCATAGAACTAACAGTCTCTATATATCTGGTTACTGCTATGCAAGAATGGCAACACTCTTCTGAGAATGCCTTGGGACAAGCCCAGTAGGAGCACCGTATTAATTAATATCAGCGACCTTGTGTCACAGGCATGAGCTGTTCTTCCATGCATACAACCTGGTTTCCAGTGTGATGTTAAGAAGGGAGAGTAGTTTAAAGGCAATGGAAAAAACCAATGAGTTTGGGCATTGCTGAGACTAAGATGCCTTTGAAAGTTCACTTTGAGAGGTCTAACATGTAGTTAGTAGTTCACTAAAGGTGAAACCATAGAAACTGATGAGATATCTAAAAATAGCTGTAGAGAAAGGAAGAAGGTCTGGCCAGATCCTGTGGGGACAGCCACACATTAAGAGCAGGTCATGGATGGTGATTCAGTAACTCAGAAGAATTAAAGATAGGAAGAGAATAAAAAATCTGGCATCAGATCCTTCCTAACTGTGTAACCCTGGACAAGTCGCTTAACCCCCACTGCCTAACCCTTAACCCTCTTCTGAAGGGTTGAAAAATAAAGAGAATGAGAGCTCTGCCATGAAAACCAGATGAGGAGAGAGTATCCAGGAGGAGGAGTTGTCAGTATCAAAATTTGTAGAAATTTCAAGTTCGTCGAAAACTGTTATCAGACTTGGCAATTAAGAGATTGTTGTTAATCCTAAAAAGAGATGTTTCAATTTAGTTAGTGAGTGTGAAAGTAACATTGCAAAGGGCTGAGAAGTGAGTAGGAGGTGAGGAAATGGAGAATAATGTGTATAATTTTTCTGTTATTCCCAAATAAGTAATGATACCATTTATTACATATCTCAGCAATTTTTTATTTTATTTTGTTGTTGAGGTTTAATATAATTCTTTATAAGCATAATTAGAATTGAAAATAAAATTTAAAAAAATTTCCTCACTATAAGATCTTAGTGACAAAAAACTAGAAACTAAACCTGGAGGATCAACCAGAGAATGGAAGAACAAATCAGGGCAATATGAGTGTAATAGTATACTTTCTATTATGTCACAAACAATGAAAGGGATAATTTCTAAAGAACTTGGGAAGATTTGTATAAATTGATGCAAAATGGGTGAACAGAACCAGAAAAACCAATTTCTACAATAACATTGTCAATATAAACTTTGGAAGACTTAAGAATTCTGATCAAAGTAATAATCGAACCCACGATGTACATTTTTAGATATGATCAGGGTTAGAATCTGTTTTGCCTTACTCTGCATATTTGTTACAACCCCCCTTTTTAGCCCTTCATTACAGGGAAATAACATAGGGGAAAGAGAAAATGCTTATTGATTTTAAAAGTAAAATAATATTAAATTACATTAAAAAATATGAAGGTGGATAAGAGAGAAAAGGTGATGGGCATAAAGGAAAAGACTGCATTTAGAACAGTGAGTTTACTAATAAATTTAGAATGCAGCAATTTGCATGAATCTCCCTTTCTAGGAGGTTGAAGATACCCATTATTATATTTTATCACACCTGACATCTTCCAATATATGTTTATGATCTGCATTTATAATATAATAACCTAATACCAAAAAGTTAACCATCTTGGTCAAGGTCACTTGGTCAATTTCTGGTGTCACATTGAGAACCAGTGGGCTTACAGACACACAAAGATGACTAAAGAATCAAAGTATTTCTTTTTTTATGTAAAAAGAAATATTTAGATTAAATAAGTCCAAGGATTAACGTTCCAAACCCATCCCTCTTGGTTTTTGGATAGCCTGGCAATTAAATAATTTCAACTTTCCCTAAATGAGATCACCAGAGGAAAAAATACAGCTTTTGAATCTCTCTCATCCAACTATCCTTGCCACAAGTATTGGTTTGAAAGTATTTTAAATATACCAATATAAAAACCTAAAAGAGAGATGGAATGTGTGGGAAGGTTTGTCTGTCTCATGTTTTCAGTTGACTTATCAACATGAAAATGTAAGATGGGGGAGAGTGGGCAAATTAGTCAAAAGGATCTGGCACAATGTTTGAAGGCAAATTTTTCTTAGATGCTTTGTTGTATTTGGTGGGTTCAGACAGACTTTAGGGAGGGGAAGTGCTACATTTTGTTTTAGTTTAAAAGCTAATAATCTTAGAGCTCAAATGTCTTGAAGACCTATTAATTATCTCAAATGGAAAGTAGAACTTTTATGATTGTTATAAGATGCCACAAAAATAAATTTAAAAGGAATCTTCTTTCAGAAAAACTGAAAACAACTTTTCCACAGTATAAGCAGTCAGTGTTAATGGAATCTTAATTTGGAACCTGTTGAACTTGGGATTACATTTCTAATCAAGAAAACCCTTTCATCCCTCCAAAATGAAAAAAAAGTATGAATTCTATCCCAAATTTCATCTGTCCCTAGTGTAAACAATTTCTTTTTTAAATAAATAAAACTAATTGAATTGGCTAAGTATGATTGAAAAATATTATTTTAGAGAAAAACTGAAACATTACCTTCCATCCCCAAATTGTTTATCTCATTTCGTAAGTTCATTAAAGAAAATTTGGTATAACTGTCAGTTTTGTTTCAACAGAAAATTTGTCCAGAGTTCCAGATTCTATACTACATATTGCAAAGGGAGCCAAAAAGAATTCATGAAATTTCACAGGAAGCCATAGAGATGGCATGTTTGGCTTACCCCAAAGTGCAATATTATATCAGGATCATTTCAGAAGGCTTTAAATTCAACTTCCATTTAAGGCAATGAGTAGAAAATTTCTTCCACTTTCCAACTAATTTTATGGCAATGGCAGAAACGAAATTTCTCGTCATATAATTAATTTTTTAGCTAGAAGGAACCTTAGAGATACCCTTTCATTAAGAAAGTGAAGAAAATGAGGTCCCAAAGAAGGTCACACAGGAGAGCCTAGGCTCAAGACCAGGTCTTGAAGGACCCCTAAGAAATGATTTTTTTACTATATTACATCGCTTTCTTCACCATTCTTCCTCTCCTATCACCAACCTCAAGCCTCACCAAGTACATAATTACATTCATAGAATTAAAGAGACTCATTCCATGCTTCCCCAAAAATTAAAGCAACAGAAATGCCTACTGTAAAAGGCAGGATTCCATCCAATAAGACATGGCTATCTTCCTCTCTTAAATTAGGTGTCTCTAAGTTATCTCTATATGTATGTATATGGTTCATCAGCAACCATAGCCACAAGAAACATTGGTAGCATAAACGAATATCCACATTTCCAGGAACACCACCCAGATGGAATATTATCATTCAAGGGCAGAAAAGTCAGACTGATTGGGGTCTCGGACATAAAACAGGTTCTGTTTCAGGCCATGGTTACTTTAAAATAAATGGTTAAAGATGTCTCCTATGGGGGAAAAGGGTCTCTCTTTCCTCCTATCTCCAGAGAGGATGGATGAGTGGTCATACCCTACTTTGGTCTCTTCTAGTACCCTACCTCCATTTTTTTAATATGACTATAGAGAGCCAGGAATCTAATTTTATCATCTTTTCTTTTCATCAGAAGAAGGAGAGCATAGAGGACCTGTGAACAAGCCCTGCCTGTCTGACACTGGGAACGGCACTTAACTTTTTGGCATTTTAAGGCTGATAGTTACAGAGAAGATTCTGATCTGCACTGATAGAGATACTCTCTTTATCCAAGGGCTCCCTACATGAATAAAATCACAGACACAGTCCCTATCCCATGAATACAAGGTACAATCTATGTACAACATATATAAAATGCTCTAGCAGGCCAAGAGAGGAAGACATAATTTATTCCATCATGGTCTTGTTCGTAGCCTACATCCTTTACTTTAGGGCTCGGCAACCTTTGAATGTTGGGTACCACAGAATCTGCTAGTCTTGTCAGCAAACGAGAATCTTATAGGCACCTACTATGTTTTGGGTAGGGGCAGCTAGATGGCACCTGAAGGCAGGAGTCATCTTCCTAAGATCAAATCTGGTCTCAGACACTTTCTAACAGCATGAACCTAAGCAAGTCACTTAATACCCTTTGCCTCAGTTTCCTCATCTGTCAAACAAGCTGGAAAAGAACATGGCAAATTCCCAAATGGGGTCTCAAGGAGTTAGACACAACTGAACAACAACAAATGTTTTGGGTCTCTGCTAAGTATTGGGGATAATGAAAGGGGAAAAAAACAGTATTTGCCTTCTATCTTAAAATCAATATTGTGTATTGGTTCCAAGGCAGAAGAAGTGGTAAGGGCTAGTCAATGGGGGTTAAGTATAAGTAAATATCACACAGCTAGGAAGTTTCTGAGGTCGCATTTGAACCCAAGACACCCCACCCTCCCATTTCTAGACCTGGATTTCAATCCACTGAGCCACGTAGCTGCCCCTCAATATCTGCCCTTAAGGAAACCATACTTAATTCTGAACTTTGGGTCAAACTGTTGGTACTGAACTTTTTTTAAATCGACTAAATGCACTCTGCATCACCTGAGGATTTGCTGTTTAAATTAACAAGTGGCTCTGCTCTAATATCCTCCAACTTGCTGACATTTTGCTTTCCTCACTGCTGCATTTGGTAGGTCCTTGCTCTGAGTTACAATTTCAGCTACCCTTACAGTACAAGAATATATCAGAAAAGAAAGATAATGAGTTTTCTATCTCTAGGATAAAACGGGAATTGTGAAAGACGGAAGAATGTTAGGGTTACTAATGCAGACCTGGCTAAATCCTAGCTCAGGTAACTGTACTCTTGTCTCCTCAAATCTCCTCTGCTATTTCACAGTTAGGTAAAGTCTTCTCCTTGGCTCTATGGCAGAAGTAGAGATGTAATGGCACTGCAAAAACAGCTGCAAGCTGCCACTCAAGAGATGGCTCGTGCTGTATCAGTGGGGGCAGTCATCTCTGCCTATCTCTTGCCTAAATCACTGGAATGTCTTGTGGCTTCACTGGAAAATGTATCAAGGTCCTTACGGGGAGGATGCTACAGATGCAGTGGTATGTGTAACAGTTTTCAAAATGCAGTTCGTGTCTTTTATTTATTTTTGTTTGTTATAGAAGTGACAAATAAAAAATCTCTCAAATCTGACTTATTATTAAAACTGTTTTTTCAGAATATTCCCTATATGGTTCCAGTGTGTTTGTAAATTTTGGCTTAGCTGCCTGAAAGAGACAGAAGTATTCATTTTGAATACTCCTGGGTTTTAAAAATTAAAAAAGGCAACAACTTCTACAAACTCCATTTCCACTTTTTAAACATAAATTAAAGTCAAATTTTTTTCTGTGACCATTGTCAAATTAGAGACAATTTTTGATGGTTAGCTCTACTCTGTGGATAATAGAAAATAATACCCATTTGTCAATATTTTTAGACTTGAATTAGGCAGAGCCACCACAATCTTGGTGCTGAGGGCAAGTGTCAGGAAATAATATGATTGAGCCATAGTGTATGACTATAAAGGAATATTATTGCGCTGTAAGAAATGACAAAAAAGATGATCACAAAAAAAACCTGGAAAGATTTATATGAAGTGATGCAAAGTGAAGTGCGCAGAACCAGGAAAACACTGTACATAGTAATAGCAATAATGTATGATGAAAAACTGTGAATGACTTAACTATTATCAGTAATGCAAAGATCCAGAACTTTTTTCAAGGAACTCAAAACAAAAAGGCTTTTTCTACTGCCATAGAAGGAAATGACAGAGTTTAAATGCAAATTGAAGCATACTATTCTTCATTTTATTTCCTCCATGAATTTTTCTGAAGTGTAAGTGAGTGATCAAGGAGTAAAGAACCTAGTATTTTTCTGGCCACCGAGTGCCTTTTAATTACATCACAAAACTTGTGTTGTTTAATTTTTTAAAATTGTTGTTAAAGTTATTGTTGAATAAAAGTCTCCATATAATAGGATTTTATTATTATTTTTCAAAACTTAAAGTTCTGCTCATTAATCATGTGTTCACATTTCACAAAGTGTTTATTATATGTATATGAACATATATATGTATAAAGATACATAAACATTATATATTATATATTTGTATATAATTTTTAAGGGAACTGCGTTAGTTTTTCAATTAAATGTTAACCTACCCCCACAAACTAATTTTTGGCAAAGTGTTAATGCAATGTTGAAAATACTTAATACACATGGACTTTTCAAGTATGGGGGTCAGATCAGGCTGAATTTAATCCTATTCCAGATTCTCATTAGCTATGTGGCTGTAAGCAAATCATATAACATCTGAGACTTGGTATCCTCATTTATAAAATAGAAATAGTACTTCACTAGCAATTGTTAGCTGTCACTTCTGTTTATAAAGACCAAAGTAAATGTGAAGTACAAGCTCCCTCTCTCTGACAAAGGCTTTATTTCTCAAATACATATAGAAAGAACTGTGTCAAATCTATAAGAGTCCAAAGAATTTACCAATTGGCAAATGGCCAAAGGATATGAACAGGAAATTGTCAGATGAAGAAATTAAAATCACCATTAGTCACATGAAAAAGCATTCTCAATCACTGCTGATTAGAAAAATGCAAATTAAAACAACTTCAAGGTACCATCTTATACCTATTAGACTAGCTAACATGACAAAAACTGAAAATGAAAAATGCTGAAAGTGAAGTGGAAAAATTGGGACACTAATATACTACTGGTGGAACTGTGAACTGATATAGCCATTCTGGAGAGCAATCTGGAACCAAATCCAAAGGGATATAAAACTGTGCATACCATTTGATCAGCAATAACACTACTAGGTCTAGATACCAAAGAGATTAAAGATAGGAAAAAAGAATCCACCTCTCCAAGAATATTTATAACTGCTATTTTTGTGGTGTCAAAGAACTGGAAATTGAAGGGATGTTCATTAATTGGGGAATGGCCAAACAAGTTGTGGGATACACTTAAAATGGAAAACTATTTTGCCACAAGAAATGACAAACAATAATCACAGAAAAACCTGGAAAGACTTATATGAAGTGATACAAAGTGAAGTGAGTAGAACCAGGAGAACATTGAACACAGTAACAACAATAATGTATGATGATCACTTGTGAATGACTTAACTATTATCAATAACCAAGAATCTATGAGAACTCCAAGAGATTCATGACATAAAAAGGGAATCCACCATCATAGAAGGAACAGAGTACAAATGCGAACTGAAACCTATCATTCTTTACTTTATTTCTTCCATGAATTTTTCTCTTGTGTAAGAAGTATGTGTCTTGTTTCACAATATGACTAGCATGGAAATATGTATTTTATGAAAATATACATATAACCCACATCATATTCCTGCCTTCTTAGGGAAGGGAGAAGGGTGGGAGAGAGAACATGGATTGCAAAATATCAGAAAATAAATATTAAAAAAAAGGTATTGACATGTAATCTGGGGAAAAAAAGCAATATTTATAAAAATAATAAAATTTAAATTTAAACTAAAAAAAAGAAACAGGCTCCCTCCCTCTTTCACCTCAGGAGAAAAAGGCTTCAGGTTCCCATAAAAGAGCTTTAGTGGAGAAAAAGAATACTGGTTTAGTTTACCCCCTTAAGGGATATTGTAGGGAGGGAATAAAGAAGGTTTCAGCGTGTGTTGCTGAAACTTTCCTACTGCTACAAACATCCCAAAGCTTCCTTGCTCCTAGGGTCTTGGGTTCTTTCTTTGTGGTGGGTTTTTTAAGAGCCAGAGGAATGAGAGAACAAATTGTCAACATTTGCTGGATTATGTCTCTGTAAGTGAGGTAGTTCTAGAAAAACATCTTCTTCTGCTTCTTTGACTAAACTAAACCCTTTGACTCTGTGGATCACACCAAAATGTGGCAAGTCTTCAAAGAGATGGGTGTATCAGATCATCTTACTTTTCTCCTGAAGAATATGTATGTGGGTTAGAACCGTACATGAAACAGCTGATTGTTTTAATATTGGAGAAGAAGTATGAAAAGGTTGTATACTGTGACCTTATTTATTTAATTTATATGCAGAGGACATCATGTGAAATACCAGGTTGGATGAATAAAAAGCTAGAATTGAGATTGCTAGAAGAAATATCAATAGTTTCATATGCACATGCCACTTTCTGATGGCAGAAAGTGAAGAAGAATTAAGAAATTTCTTGATGAAGGTGAAAGAGGAAAGTGTAAAAGCTGGCTTGAAGTTTAACATCAAAAAAACTAAGACCATAACAACTGGTTCCAACATTTCCTGGTAAATAGAGAGAGAAATGGAAGTAGTGTCAGATTTTATATTCTTGGGCTCAAAAATCACTGCAGACAGTGACTGCAGGCATGAAATTAAAAGACGCTTGTTCTTTTAGAAGGAAAGCCATAACAAATCTAGACAGCATGCTAAAAAGCAGAGATATTACTTTGCCAAAAAAAGTTCTCATAGTCAAACCTATGGTTTTTCCCAATAGTAATATACGGCTAGGAGAATTGGACTGTAAGGAAAAGCTGAGTGCTACAGATGCAATGCTCTTGAATTGTGGTGCTGGAGAAGACTTTTTAGAGTCCCTTGCACAGCAAGAAGATCAAATCAGCTAATACTTTAAAAAATTATTCAGACTACTCATTGGAAGGACAAATACTGAAGCTGAAGCTTAAATACTTTGACCACAAAATGAGAAGACAGGACTCACTGGAAAAGACTTTGATGCTGGGAAAAACTAAACAGAAGATGAGATGGATAGTGTCATGGAAGCAAAGAACATGAACTTGGACAGACTGCAAGAGATAGTGAGATGGAAGACCTTGGCATACTATGGCTCAAGGAATCACAAAGAATTGGGCAGGACTTAACAATGGAACAACAACCTCTAGTTTCACAGTTTTTAGTTTTAAGATACTTTTAAAGGTAGGCTGTCATATGCTGTGATGTTTATCCTTTACAAGATGCACATATCCTGATACAAATTAAAATACTTAAAATGAAATGTGAATAACCATGTAATTATAGAATTTTTTTCATCCTCTGGATTGCCAGTAAAGTACTTTATAATAAAATACAAAATAATAAAACTCTCTGAGACCTCACTAAAATCTAAAAATATGTGTGTATGTATGCATACATGTGTAAATAAATATATACATATATATGCTACAAAGAAAGTAAAGTTGCTTTTATTTAAATAATATGATTTAATATAGCTAGATTTTTCCTAAGCTGCCCCAAACTCTCATTTCAAGTCTAGTTTTTCATTATTTTCCCCACTACTGTTACCAAGGATTTACTCTCTACTTAGCACTAATAAGGATGGCCAGGAGGCTTTTATCAAAATAACTAAATGTAGTTTCTAAAAATAAAGCATTATTAACAAAACAATACGAGCCCCACTTCTTCATAGAACATGCCACATTGAATGATAGAGCACTACAATGAGTTTTCTTGAAAAAGAGCCAAATAAACTAGATTTTCTATCTATGCTTTATTTGTTTGAAGGCTCTCGTGAGAGAATACCATGGGCAGCTTTCCAAGCCTTTATTTGTAACATTTCCGGACTCAGAGTTCCAGTGTTTGGAAAGAAGACCATGGGCATCTTTATGTATTTAACATACCTTATATCACTTTATAAAAATAAAAGCTATGTGGTAAACATGTCCAAGAGAATATATCATTTAAAATCCATTTTTTTAAAAAAGCATGTGTTACATTTTAAGATGAACAAAAAGTTATTATGAAAATTAAACCAAAGATCTAGGAATTGATGCTTACTACTTGTATGACCCTGAGCAAGTCATAACATGGCTACAGTCAATTATGTGGCCCAGTAGGTAAAGTTATTTGTCCTAGAGTCAGAAAATTGAGTTCAAATTTTGCCTTGGACATTTACTATCTATATGGCCCTGAGCAAGTCATTTAACCTCAACTCCCTCAGTTTCCTCACCAGTAAGATGGGGATAATCCTAGGCATTCACACCCCAAGTTGTTCCTGGTTTTGTTTTGGTTTGGTTTTTTTTTTTGTTTATTTTTAAACCCTTTTTCTTAGTGTCAATTTTAAGACAGAAGAGTGGAAAGGCCTAGGCAATAGCAGTTAAGTGACTTACTCAATCACAAAGCTAGGAAGCATAAGAGGTCATATTGGAGCCCAGATTCTCCTGACTTCAGGCTTAGTGCTCTTTTCCCTGTGCTACCTTACTGTCCTCTAAAGATGATTTTTAGGATAAACTTATATAATGTAAAAAGCAGTTTGCAAACCTTAAAATACTATACAAACAGGAACCAAACATCCCTCATCCTAAGGTTTTTGCATCTGAAAAGTGATTTGGGATTCCTTTTAACTCTAGAGCAGGGGTCGGCAACCTTTTTGGCCATGAGAACCATAAACGCCACATTTTTTAAAATGTAATTTCGGGAGAGCCGTACAGTGCTCACAGTGCGCTCCTATAACAGTGCCTGAAAAAAATGGACTTTATGGCTCCTGCAGAAAGAGCCAGATGTGGCCCTCAAAAGAGCCAGATATGGCTCAAGAGCCATACATTGCCAACCCCTGCACTAGAGCTATTGAACCAATCCAACTCATCTTGGGAGTCCTAAAACTCATAAGATTAAGCAAGGAGGTAGGACAGTTAATCAGTAGGAAATGGATATATGAGATAGACAGCTCAAGTTTTGCCACAAAAATCAGGCACTATGCTAAGTGTTTAGAATATTTCTATATCTGTGTGTATATATGTGCACATGTGTGTATATACATTTATGTGGACATATGTCCATACACACATACAGATAGTTAGATAGATAGATAGATAGATAGATAGATAGATAGATAGATAGATAGATAGATAGATAGATGGATAGATGGATGAAAGGATGGATGGATGGATGGAAGGATGGATAGATTTATAGAAAAGTAGAGGAGACAAAGACTTAAGACAGTCCTTACCTTTACCTTTAAGGAGCTAAAATGCTACTAGGGAAATACAATGTGTTGTAGTAGAAGTAAATACAAGACAAAATTTAAAAGTCTTTTAGGGGATGAGACACTGACAACTAGAGGAAATCTGAAAAGAACTAGAGGAAGGCTATGGATACATGATGTAGGTCTTCTACTAAGGACTTGTGGAAGAATTTGGCCATGGGTGGCTGGTAAGTATCTAATAATAAAATCTCCAAATGTCTACAACACACTTCTAAAGTTTTACATTTTTCTCCATTGTTATTTTAAGTCAAGACCAATTAACAAAATAATAAAGTCCTAATTTGAAGCATTTGCTAATTTCCAAGGAATAAATATTCATACTGAGAATTTAACAATTGGCTCTCTTGATAGCTGGCTCCAGCATCAACCTGGACATAACCAAGAGTTCCATAGAATAATAAAGAGGAGATAAATAGTGAGTTAAGAGGAGTCATGGGGGACAGCTGGGTGGCTCAGTGGATTGAAAGCCAGGCCTACAAATGGGAGGTCTTGGGTTTGAATCTGACCTCAGACACCCTCTAGCAAGTCACTTAACCCCCGCCCCCATTGCCTAGCCCTTATATTGGTCTTAGAACCAATACCGACTATTGGTTCTAAAAGAGGAGTCATGATCAGTGAGGTTTTGGATCCTTTAGTGGTATGAAACTCAGATAGAAATAGATCCTTGCTGGCTGCATATTGGCTCAGAAAAACAGAAATTAATAAGTTATTTTGCTTTTTTATTTATTTTAATATTTCACAAATTACATTTTAACGCAGTGTGCAGCACTTGGGAGTTGTGTTGACAGTTTGACCCCTCTACTTAGAATATCTAAGGTAAGTTACCTAGTTGAATAGTAAAAGTGTATACATTGATTAAAAAACAGAGGGAGTGGTGTCAAATGTCACACAGGTCTTAAAAGTGAGTCATTATCCCCCCAAATCTTCTATTATTAAACACTCCATTAGCAAGGCAAATAATTTTGAGTCATGCAAACAGTATTATTCCCATTTTTATAATGAGCAAACAGAGGCACAGAAAAGATGAAATGTCTTATCTAAGGTTACAATTATAAATAGTAAAACTAAGACTCAACCACAGATCTTTAAGGCCAGAACTCTTTCTATAAAATCAAGTTGGGCAGCCCAAGCGAATAAGTATTCAATTTTTTTAAGGGGAAAATATTTTACACAAACAAAACATAATTGTTTAGGGAAATCTAGTACACTAAGGCAATTATTGTATTAGTAATTTAATTATGGGCATATCATATGCCATTCTTGAAATTCTGAAGTATTGAATTTTAACATTTGGAACTCATTTATATGTTCAGAAAATATTTGTCTAGACCAGTGGTTCCCAAACTTTTTTGGCCTATTGCCCCCTTTCCAGAAAAAAATATTACTTAGCCCCCCTTTCCGGAAAAAATATTACTTAGCATCCCCTGTCACATATTATCACCGCCCCATTAGTTATTCACTGCCCCCAAATGCACCTGTGCCCATCACTGCACCCCATGGATCACTGCAGCACCCCCCAGGGGGCAGTGGCACCCACTTTGGGAATCACTGGTCTAGACTTTATTCTATGGAAGATGCTGCAGGGGGTGCTATAAAAGGCCTAATTATGAACAATAAATAATTCTCATCTTCAAAAAATCAACAACCAAGTTGTGGAGATAGGACATACAACATAGTAATGGAGGTGGAAAGACCAAAAAGAGAGTAACCAAGGACTAGGGGAGCTCAGAGGAAGGCCAGTAGACTTCTAGATAAGGACATCAGAGGAGGCTTCCTTTAACACCACTGGACATTTGTTTCATTTAGAATAAGTCATTTTAGCTCATGTTGGTTGTAAAGTTAATAAATCACTTTCCTCATAACAACCTTGCAAAGTAGGTAGCATATGGATTAATATCCCCATTTGACAGTGAGAAAACTGAGGCTTAGACAGAGCTATTTGTCATAATTCAAGGTCAGAATTCTTTTCATCATACCATATGAATATATACTCTAAACTTCAAATAGCTCTACTATTCATTTAAAAATTAATATCCCACTGCTCTATTTTTATGTTTAGTATCTATTTTCTATCTCTCACTTCTTATATTTTTACAAACATATTAAATGAAACTTAAAAAAAATTTTTAAATGCTAAAGCCTTCAATGTTTAAAATATTCTATACATATTCACTGTAAATATGATGTTTTTACTGTCTACAGTACTTAAACTTTTAAAAATCATTTTGGAGGAAAGAATCCCCTAAAGTATAATTTGTGTGTGTATGTATATATAATTTCATTATAATGAGCATGATGTTTATGTAATTATTTGAAAAACTACTATAAAATCACTGCTACATTAAAATTTGTACATAAGTTAGGAATCCTTTGAAAAACAAAGAAAATATAGAGGGTGTCCCCAAAGTCATAAGTTTAAGAAGCTTAAAACTGTATTTATCTTTTGAGAATAAACTATATATTTCAAATTTGGGTCATTTAGTGGGAAATTATAGGTTGGAATCTGAAAATTCAGTGTCTGTTACTACCACATTCCTGGTGAGACTATAATTCCACATAGCTCTTCTGGGCAATTTTCTTAAAAAGAAAGAAGATAATGAAAAATTCTAACCATATGGGCAACTAAGAGGCACAGTAGATATAGTACCAGGTCTGAAGTCAGGAGGATGTGAGTTCTTTGAGAACTTATTTTTAATATGCCGTATTAATTCCTACATATGGATCTGGATCATAAATAACCATATAGTCTGTTGCTTTTTGCATTTTCTTTGGCCTTAGGAATCCCAAAGAATGTCTTCTTCTATAGCAGAATTTGGTTAATAAATAAGAGACAAGGTTTCTTTTCCTGGGGGCAGTGACCTGTCCATTGGTGGGAATAGGGAGGGGTGGATAGGCTGATTGGCCACCTCTTCATTAACTATCACCAATTAAAGATGTCTTGTAATGATCAAGAAAGGAGCTCCTAAAAATCTATTTATTAGATTGCCTAACCCAGCTCAGGTTGTCCCATAGCAGCAAGTGTTGTGAGGAAGATTACTTAATTATTATTTAGGAGACCTAGCAAGCAGGGCTGGAGAATTCCAAATGGAATGGGGAAGCAGGAAGTGTGCTCTCTCTGAGATGGACTCCATGGTGGTTGGGACAAGTTGTAACTGATCCTGGGAGACCTCAGAGGAAGTGGAGTTTGCACCCAGATTTCCTGATATCCAGAAGGAAGACTGTCATCCTCTTGTGGGAGATTTTGGTAGAGACTATTAATCCCAACCTGAGTTGCAGGTTAACTTGGGCTGGGTTAGCTCCCAGATCTACCCACCTGAAGGAGTGCAGCTAGTGGTCCTGGAAGAGCTGCAGCATCGCTGGAGTGTGTCAGGACTCTGCTGTGAGGATACCCACTTCGGTCCTGCTATTCATTGGGCCCTGTCTTGCTAGGTCTCCTAAATAATAATTAAGTAATCTTCCTCATAACACAACGGAAGCCATGGAGACCTATATCACTTTATTAATTATAATGCTGGCCTAACCAATAATCCTGATATAATCAATAAATTATATTCTTAATCTAAATCAGTCTCTTGAGTTAATTTTAATTGTAACAGTTCAAATCTGGTCTCAGATACAACTTAGCTGTGTGACTCTGGGCAAGTTATTTAACCCCAATTACCTAGGCCTTGCCATGAGAAGGAAAGAGTTTAAGAAAAAAAAAATACTGGCCACAGGGGCAGAAAAAAATGATCAAGGAGTAGTTTATGTGGTTTGCTGAGTTTTCCTCATAGACCATTTAAAAAGATCTGTCTGTCCACAGACTGCCCAACCTTCCTAAACTGTGATTCTCTGAAAAAAACATTTACTCACCCAGTAAAACTGACTGACTCATGGAGAATTAGACAGCTTCTTATAGCTTCCTTTTACTCAGAAGAGTTGTATACCCATTTTCAGTTCATACAAGAGTTAAATATTGATCAAAAATTTAAAACTAGACATTATTTTTGTTAAAACACAACATAGAGTTTTATCAACTGAAAGGAAAAAGGAAAGGAAAGGAAAACCAAAGGAGAACTTTTATTGTAGTACAATAGGGCCAGGTCCCTCAATCTTTCGTTTTCCTGTAATCCTCATGATCAGTGGCAGAAGAAAGAAGATATATTGAAATCTATAATAACCTCCTTTCTCCCCTGAAATTCCAGAAAACTTAGGAAGATGTAAGAGAAACTACCACTCCACCATCTGTCATTACTGGTGTTGTTCTCATTCTTCCAGCTCATTTTTGATAGAATTCAAATAGAAATGGTCCTGAAATAGGTCCCTCTCCTCCAGGGTTTTGTTGTTGTTGTTTGTATTTTATACTCAGTGGATTATTGCTTAGGTGGACAAGATGATTACTTTTTGGTAACTGAGCAAAAGTACTAGTATATAAACTCATCTGTGACAGGTTCACCAATAGCATTTTTTGGGAAAAGTTCAGTAATAAAATATGACAGGTGTAACAGGTTGCCACATGACTGATTCTCCCTCTGTTTTTATACTTTGAAAACTATTCATTTCGAACTATCAATTCTATAATTTGAAAACTATTAATTGTAGGTTATATGCATTCAGGAAAATGACCTCTTTTTTTAAGTTGCAGGTAACAATTTTGGCTGGAATAAGAATGCTTCAAGTTGCACGATAGTTTAATTTTAAAGGCTACTGAAGATGAAGATTTTGTATTTGTAACTTGAGATCTTTATGGTAATCCTCAAGGACCTTTTGGTATCTATTGGTTTATGAAGTGGTAGTGACCTTCTGGTGTGAGTTCTGTCCACTTTATTGTTATTATCATTTTTGATATTATGATAGAATCAATCAATATGTTGGGGAGTCTTTGCATAAATTACTTCCCTGTTTTAATAAATTGTGATCCACTGATATGACATGACACGAATTTTTAGATCTATGGCATCAATTTTGTTCAGATTATATTGATGCACAATCATATCCTTTCTATTAAATTGTAGGAGAGAATGAAATAACTTCAATTTAAAAAAATATTTCAAAGTGTCTGACTTTGTCGTTATTAATGTTGTTCTTGAATTTGGGAGAAGGATGAGAATAAGTATTTATATAGCTTCTACTAAGTGCTAGGCACTGGGCTAAACACTGTACAAACTATCTCATTTGATCCTCACAACAACCATGAAAGGTAGATGCTCTTTATTATGTCCATTTTACAGCTGAGAAAAGTAAGGAAAACAGGTTAAATGACTTGCCCAGGTTCACATAGCTACTAAGTAGTTGAGTATAGATTTGAAATCAGTCTTCCTGACCTGGCTATGTAACTAGTTTAGCCTCCCTGAGAATTAAAAGCCCCATATTGTACCTGTTGCTAACATCTAATTTTATTCACTGCAGTAAACTTCCTAAATGGGGCCCATGAGAATTAAGGTAGCTCCCAAGGTGCCCAATTTTTTCAGCCGATTAGTCAAATATTCACATATCATCTACTACATGAAATATACCATATTAGGTATAGCCAGGGAGGCATGATATATAAGACAGTCCTAGCCAGAGTCTACAATATAAATTGAATTAGAAAATGTATATTCTAGGGGCAGCTGGGTAGCTCAGTGGATTGAGAGCCAGGCCTAGAGACGGGAGGTCCTAGGTTCAAATCCGGCCTCAGCCACTTCCCAGCTGTGTGACCCTGGGCAAGTCACTTGACCCTCATTGCCTACCCTTACCAATCTTCCACCTATAAGTCAATACACAGAAGTTAAGGGTTTAAAATTAAAAAAAAAAAAGTTAAAAAAAAAAAGAAAATGTATATTCTGGGACACCCTGGCTTTGTAGATATCCAGAAGATTCTGAAATAAAATTTAAGTGTCCTAATGAATGAAAAAAAATGTAATTCTAATAAGTGCTTAGTAATTATTTATGCTCATTGACATTAAAAGGCTTCATAAATGATCACTCATTATTAAATTACAATTTTAAAATAATAATCTAAATCAACATCTCAGTGGAAAAATATTAACCTAGTTTAAAAAACTGATTTCTCATGATGTCAGATTCTGACACTGTCAATCATGTAGCTAGTTACATGCTGATGTCAGTCACTACTCTCTCACTGAAATCACTGCTATTCACATTCTTGATTTAATATTATATTCTAAGTTCATTCAATAATGGTGTGTTATAAACAAAAATTCTGTACATTTGCCAATAACAACTGCAAATATCGTAGTCTCAATTCTCTGCTAGTTTTGAACATCACTAATATATTTATTGAAACTTATTTTCATCATAAGCACTATTATCAAGAAACAAAGAGTAATAAAATTCATCAAAATGGGGGAATAAGTAACTACATTTGATATCAAAACAGATATAATAATGAATACAATGAACAAAACTACCAGGATGTCATTACCTTTTTTTTTTTTTTTTTAAATCCTTAACTTCTGTACATTGGCTCATAGATGAAGAGTGGTAAGGGTGGGCAATGGGAGTCAAGTGACTTGCCCAGGGTCACACGGCTGGGAAGTGTCTGAGGCCGGATTTGAACCGAGGACCTTCCATCTCTAGGTCTGACTCACAATCCACTGAGCTACCCAGCTCATTACCTTTTAAAAAGAGGTCTCTGTTTCTGTCTCTATATCTCTGTCTCTGTTTCTGTCTGTCTGTCTGTCTCTATATCCCCCTTAACCCCCCACACCCTGGAGAAAAATGGTGAAGACTTGGAAAATCCTCCCATGTTGATTAAAACTATTAACACATTTTCTCTGAAAGTGCAATTAAGCTAGAAAGCTTTCAAAAAATTAGAACCAAAAATTCATCGAAAATCTAAATTGGCTAATTATTTAAAATGTACTACCAAAACAGCTTGATTCACTTATGTAAAAACCCAATTTTACCATTATTAATTCAAGTCAAATAAAGAGATAAAGAAGTGACAGCAATGCTTCTGAGTAATTAGCTGGCAAGAAATCCCAGCAAGATTAGTATTTGCCACCTCTAAATGGGTTACTAATGTACCTGGGGGAAAAAAGCATTAGGAACATGTAAGAAGCTTTGAGCTTTTAAATACATGGGCTATATCTCTGTATATATGTCAACTGTGCTTAAAAGGAACATATTTGCAACATCTCTACGGAATATTTATAAGGACTGCTGAGCCTCAACTAAAGGCATATTTGTTTCAAGTAGTATATATACTAACTAAGGTCCTATAAAGTAAGTACTAGCTTTGTTCCAAGAGAGTTTGTTTTGTATCATTTTTGAAGATGTAGAGAAATAAATAATGTATAACTCTAGTATTGGATACAAGGTGACTATACATGTAACAGATAGGTAAATTTTCTACTGTGTGCTTGATTCTGAAGGGTTGCTGCAAGCTTTATAAGGAACCCATATGACTTAGCAACATTATTTATCTCTTATAATGCTAATCCTATCAATATATCTAAACTAAGAGGGAGATTGGTATAACGGAGAGTGCCTTGGCCAGAGAGGCTAGAAAGAACTAAGCTGGAATCCTACCATCTGTACTTCTTATATATGATCAAGGGTGTTATCTATTTTTCAATAAATAGTTCCTAAATCAGTAAAATAGAGATTATAACATATCTAACTCCACAAGTTGGCTTAAAGATCAGAAGAGATAATGTCTACAAAAGGATATTTGTGAAGCCCTTTGGAAATGTCAACTAGTATCATTAACTTAATAATGGCATGGTTTCTGCTTAATACATCTGTTTATATGAACTAAAATCCTTCAATACTAAACATTTCTTACATATAATTTTAAAAGCCTTTGGAAAGAAGAATTTTTATATTTTATAATATCTTGCATATTTTTGATGGGGAAGGAGGGTCTAAATATTTTATTTTCTCTTTCAAAACAGTTCACTTAAGTGTGAAAAGTGCAGTTATCTACCTGCTCTGTGCCCTATAATCAGTCTATTACCAATGTGCACTTTAACACAATAGCAAAAGAATGTCTTTGATACACTACCAGTGGCCATATATGGTGTGCATGACTAACAGCTGAGAGGAAGTGTAACGGCCTGCTGGAAATCTTTGAACAGTCCCGCTAAAAACTAGGTGGGTGACAGTACAGCTGCATTTGCAAATGTGTGCAGGAACTCTGCCAGCTCCCCGCTTTCCCTGCCTTCATTTCTGTTCTACTGGTTAGATTTACTGACAATAAAGTATTTTCCTTCTCAGTTACATTGGTGTATTTTGCAGTTCTTCTCTGATCTTAGAATTAAAGATACCTAACACGCAGGTTCACAAAGGCAAAATATTTCAAATAATACATGAGACAAAAGCTTGGGAGGTCAGAGGGACAAACCAATCAAAGCATCACAGACTGGCAAAGGTAACATTTCTCGAAGTTGACTTTTTTGGGGTCTCTTTTAAGACCACAAGCCATGGGATCATGGATCACTGATTTAGATCAAAAAGGGATTTTAGAAGCTTTCCCATCTAAATTGTTCATTTAACTGATGAAGGAAAGACAGCTGAAAAAAGTTAAGTGATTTAACAGGATTACCTAGGCAAAGCGAGTGAGGCAGGATTGGAACTCACCATCTAAACTCCAAATCCGAACTTCTTTCCAGTGTACCATACTACTGCTCCCTTTAGCTAATTAACACATTTCAAAAACAAGATTTAAAACAGAAACACATCTTCAGATCTACCTGCATCCTGCCAGGAAGCTGGAAACTCCATTTCAAAGAGGAACAAGATTTTTAAAAGCACATTACTCTACACAGTCTTCACTGAGATCGATTCTCCCACTTGTCTAAAGTCCCTCCTTTCAAGTAAATTGCACACCCATGGGTGTTCAATAGTCACTTCAGAGTACCATTTAATGAACCATATTTGATCATAGTCAACATCATTTAAAGTCTGTGGGGATTTCTGAAGGATACAAAGAACATAAGCCTTCCCAGTATGGAGTTTGTTATTTAATAACCATAACCATCAATATAAGCACAAACATGTAATAACCAAAAGCAGTAAGCATGGAGATATTAGAGTTAAGAACAAAATATTTAAAGGAGATGGAATAATTTGGACCAGTCTTATCTGGGTCTCAGTTTCTTCAAGTTTGTAAAATTAAGCAGTTGAAATAGATTTCCTCTTAAAGTCCTCTGATTCTAGTAACCATAATAATGACAAAAATATTACTGATAATACCTTAAATTTGTAGGTGTTAAAACTTTTTCATCTACACACTCAAATATATATGTGCGCGTACCCATATATTTGTTCATCCCATATATATTGTGTGTATATATTTAATATATATTTTATAAACATATATATGTATCATGTAATTCTCGTGTGAAGCAGGAGCAACAAGTATTTCACCAGTTTTTACAAGTGGTTAGATAACTTGTTCACTGTTATACAGATGATAAGTAGCATCCAAGACTAAAATTAAGGGCTTCTGAATCCTGTTTCAATGCTTTTCACTAAGATTACCTTAGAGTTGTTAAAAAGAACTAGGTCCCAACAAGGTCAGCAGAATTTTGGAAGTGAGACTTTGGAGGGGTTTTTTGTTTTTGTTTTTGTTTTTGTTTTTAAAAGGACAAATTTGCTTTGACAGAGGGAAAGGAGTACATTCCAAGAGTGAATCACATGATCAGTGGCTTATAAGTAGGAGAAGGAAAAGTATATAAAAAAAAATAATAATGCCCCAAAAACTCTGGAGTAGGCTACCATGGGTCCAGTGAGAAATTAGTATAATTGAGTAATTTACTCCTAATGTGCATAATCAATTAGTTTGATTCAATTTATGATGAAGTTTAAAGTCATTAAAGGATTTTCTGGTGAGTCAAATATTTTGTTTGACCTATTGCAAGAGTCTAAGATAGACTTAAAAGTATTCCTAAGTATCTTTTTTATAAAGACATGAAGGAGGGATGAAGAGCTTCTGAGTTAATCATTTCTATATTTTTTCATTAGCCTTAAAACTATTTGGGGGAAGAAAGAAAAAGGTATATCTGAACATAGCACACCTATTTATTTCTACCTTCCGATGCCCAGAGAGTGCATCTTCTAACTGATCTCTAAAATGTCAAAGGCTTTTGAATGTGCATGTTCCTCAGAATCACTTAGGTGAGAGGTGGGTAGTAGATTAGTGGGGGGGGGGGGGGAAATCCTTTGTTAAAGATTCCCAACTGCCAACTTCTTAAGCATAAAGCAAAATTTAAAGACAGAATTTTGTACCAAAGTAGAGAAGGAAAAGCCTCCAATCACAATTGAGCTGAAAGCCAGTCACATGAAGGTAAACTAAATGTTAAATAGAAGCAACACTTTCAAACTCAAGGCAAAATGAATAAACTCTGCCTTCAAGAGATAGTTTCTTCTCATTTCCACTTTCAAAAACCACCCATTAGACAAAGATGGTTTTACTCCCTGACACGGTTCATTTTCAAGTTCATCAGCAGATCATAAGTTCAAACAAAAATATTATGGAAACATGCACCATAATTGGTTACATCCAACTGTTCAGTAAAAATGTGCTAGCATGCCTGTGCTGTTACACAAACAAAATCACCTGGCGCTCTTTTACTCCCTTGATAATAAACAATTTCCAGTTATGTCCAAGTATGTCTATGAAATATCTGCTCAGTGACAAACCAAATGTATATCATTTATATCACAGATTCTATGAGAACCATTTATGTCTTAAGAAAAAAGTATAACCCTTGAGTGCACATAAAAACATCAAAATCATGCCTATACTATTATAGCTTAACATTTTGTTTTAGATCAAGGTATGTGCCACATATTTTCCTCTTAAGACCATTGGTATTAAATATGTCTTGTTGAATTGAGTTTAAGAGTAATTACAATAGAAGAGCATGATTCAAATAAGCTATGGCCTATTTTTCCTCCTCAAAAGCAAAAGGGACCATTGAGAGTCATGTGACTTTTTTTAATCTCAGGGCTATATTTAAAGTTATTTTACACTAGAGCTAAAGGCAAAAATCTTCATAGTGGCATTTATTTTAGAATAGTTGCACCAATGACAACAATCTGGAATTCACTGTGGTATTAAACATGCCAACCATAAATGGTTTAATTTGTCCAATTATTTTAAAAATAAATTAATACTTCTTTAGGGAGAAGAAATACTTATAAATATATTATGAAACCTTTGATATCTAATTACACTGTAACCACAGCACATGTTTACACATAACAACTGATCATTTAAAATATTTTTTTTAAAAAGACACAAAAAAATTGGTTGAAAATACCCACCCCTAGCAGAAAGCTTTTTGGTGTTGATAATTTTGGCAGCATATTCTTGTCCTGTAGGGATTTTCATGCATCTTCTCACCACTGAGAATGCCCCCCTGAAAACCAATAATCAGCAAGGTATCAATACAACCAGGATCTGATACTTAATAAATGGGATCTAATAATCTGTGTGCTTTCAGTGATTTTAATAGCTTTCCAAATATCCATAGGACTAGCCCCAAAAAGAACCATTCCAACTGGCAACCTGGCCCTTCCTTAATTTTCAAGAACATAATAGCGATTAGAATTTAACAGAGAGCACACCATATCATTCAACAACAAAATAAAAGGGTCTGCCAATTGTAACGGATCTTGTTTGCACAAGGAATTTGAACACATTCTACAAACATCCACTCACACAGTAGCACCAAATGCCCAGAGAAAACACTGCACAGAGCTGGAATAAGAGGGAGCCAAAATCTGCTGCCCATTTATTTTGGTAGGGGTAAAAATAATGAGTGTATCTCTAACTCTATAAATATGTTAATTGTTCTCACTGAAATATAAATATTGAGCACATTTGTGTGGGTTAATGAATCCTGACATGATGATTTCTCCAAGCTTTGGTGGAGGGAAAAAGGCTTTTAATTAAACTGCCTCTTCCGACATATTCTCCATGGTTTAAAAAAAAAAAAAAAAAAAAGCAGCACCAGTCAGTGTAAGAGTATTGTACTGAATAAATACAATTACACAGTGAAATTTAAATTTCCTTTTATTTGCCTTCATCAGCCACCAACAAACATACATGCACACACCCCTTCTTCAAGTAATAGATCAAGCTGTAGATATGAATGAGAAAAGATTTCAATTGGGGGTGATGCTGTAACACTGTGGCTGAGCCTCCAGGTTAGATTTCTTTATGATGAGTTCCTTCATCTAGGTCTTTCTCCCTCTTTCTTAAAATGGCCAGGGATCTTTGTCAGTGTATGTATATGTATATGTGTATATAGAATATACACACAGGCATACACACATATCTATATATAATCTTTAAAAAAAAAAAAAAGTCTCCCCTTTCCAGAGCACATCCCCTCATGCACATTTAAATAAATCCTTCTAGGAGAGATGGTCTAGACCTGGGAAGAATGGTGCGACATTAATCAATCCCAGAAAGTCCCCCCCCCCAAAATAGCTGAAGGTTGCAGAGGTTTGGTATTTGGGTTTGTATGTTACACTGGGCTGGCGTCTCCTGTGACAGAACTACTGGATGCAAAATAGATTGAAAGCCAACTTGAACTTTCGGCATCAATAAATATGGCACCGTCTGTGTCAGTGAGGTTCTCATCCGTACGTGTATCACTGAGCAGACACGCCGGTAAACCCTGGAGGCATCTCTATTTACAGAAAACATGATCTATGTTGCATTTTACATGGGTTCTCATTTCCTGCCTTTCACAAGCACACTCCAAAGGATGACAGCTACAACTACAAGGATCATAAATTCACTAAAGCTCTCCTGCACAAACCGGAGTTCGGAAAGAGGGTAGGTGGGATTATCCGATTTGGCCGCAGCCCCGTGGGCTTCCCTTTTTCCTCCCTGGCTCTCATCCTAAGGATCAGCACCTTTTGCCCAGCTGTCAAGCCAGCAGCCTCTTCCCCAACCTCCCCCCTCCCTTTTCTAAACTCCCACGACCCCTAATGGTAAGTAAGGACTGCTGGTTGGGGAGGGGGGGGGACGCGACTCGCCCTCTGCGGGAAAGGGTACCCGCAGATGCCAGGCAAGGGCGCTTACTTTCCAAGCTCCTCGAAAAGCTGATACTCGTCGGTAAACCTGGTGCAGGTTGTAGTTGAAGCCATCATAGGTCCGGGCTGGCTCCGGTCTAGGAGGGAGGAGGATGAGACGGGACAGGAGGTGCTGCTGCTTGCCTGGGACTGGCCCCCGTATCGCTATCACCCCGGAGCTGTCTTCCTTCACTTTTCTTGCCCGAAAGTGGCTGGATTAGGACTTGGGGGAGGGGGGGAGGAGAGAAGGTAGGAAGGGTGTAATGGGAAAGAAAGGGTGGCGTGGGGTCCCTTCTCCACAATCGTACAATCCTCCTGCTCCCTCTTCCTTCTTTTGCTTCTCCGGCTCTGGACGCTCCACCCTCCCTCGCTCCCACCCCCACTCCCCAATTGGAGGAGGGGGGGTAAAGTATTATAGAAGAGGTGCCAGGAATTGGGAGGGGGGGTTGGAGAGAGAAAAAACTCAGCCAGCCACGGGGCAGGAGGCGAGCAGTTGCGAAACGATAAGAACAGGGGACAAGAGGGAATAAAGGCGGAGGGGAGGGAGTGTAAGGGTGGAGAGGGGGTGGAGTGGAGTGGAGTGGGGAAGGGGCGGGGGAAGGAAGAAAAGCCCGAAGGAGAGAACTCCAGTCCAGTTGCAGCTGTCAGCAGCCTCAGTCTCTCCACTCCAGTGGGTGGGTGGGTGTGCGCGAAGGGAGCGCCCGAGCAATGGGAAGCTCAGCTATTCTGGCCGGCTTCCCCTCCCCTTCCCCGCCCCGCTAGTGACAGCCGCCGGGCAGCTGGGGCACCTAGGCAGCTCTCTGGAAATGAAGAGAGGAGGCACGACTTGGAGCGCGCCGGGAACCGGGAGAGGACAGTAGTGGGGAGAGCGGTTCAGCTCCGGAGAAGCCTCAGAGTCTCTGCTGTCCCCGAACCCCTCCTCGACCTACTGCGGGGCCACCCCCCCACCCCTCCGCTTCGCCCCCCCCCCTCTTTTCTCTGTCCCACACCTCCCTCTAGCGACACAACCCTCTCTAGGCACGCAATATGAATATACACACATTCAGAGAGTGCTGGGGAGGAGAGGTATACCCAGGGCAGGGTCTCTGAAAAAGGTCCGAGAAAACAGGGGTCACACACAAAGTGAACGGGTTTGGAGGGGATGAAGAAAGGTAACCGGAACAGGGTCTGTCTCCGCAAACAAGTTCGAGACGACAGACACACAGACCCACACAGGTGGAAGAGGAGAAAGGGTACCAGGGATCGGGACTCTGCAAACAAAATCCCGGGAGGGGAGGCAGGGGTAAGAGCATTGGCCAATAGTCCGGTTCCCCCCTTCCCTTCCTTTCCCCTCCTCACCCCATCAGTCCCTGGAGGGAGTATGGATCATCTGTGCTAAGCCGAAAGAAATGAATCCACAGACTGGACTTAAGGGCTTTAAAACGCCCCTCGCGGCCAGACACGCGTGGAGGCCTTGCATGGACCACCTGAACCAGGCTCCCCGGGTGTGCAGCATGGCCTACGACCAGCCCTGCCACTCTCCACTCTTCTCCCATGCGCATTCAGTCTGCCTCATAGCATGGCCAGTTTCCCGCAGGATCCCCCCTGGGAC